>NC_056732.1:1740021018-1740243518 GCF_019279795.1 Protopterus annectens | reverse complement strand
AGATGTGAGTATTTACTGACTGCATTTCCCAGAGTCCACAACTGATTTACCAAGGACACCAACTGTCTGGTGAATACACAAAACATAACAGGCAGAGATGTGGCCAGTCTGTGGACAGTGTGCCAGTGGAGAGGTATGTCAGAGGCATATCACTGTGAGTCGTGACATCACACACTAAATGCATGTCCACACAAACCCTGTCAATCTATCAATCCACCATGTGTATAACAGCACTGATGACATAGAATCTGTTCACAAATCTGGGGATATGTCCCTCATGTTGGTTGGCTGTCTCCACATGTCCTGTCCTGTGATGTATTGCACCCACTGTATATGAATATGTAGGCCACTGCCTCTGTAATGTCCATCACACAGGCAAGGAAATGGGGCAAGGCCCACATTAAGGAATGTCCCATATGTCGGAACTAGCAGCAGTGTCCAGGCCCACAGCACAATACAATGTGGGCACCTACATAATGGTATGGCTGTAGCAATACCTGACATCTGCACATCTGTACAGAGGATAGACAGTAAGTAGATAGCCAACAGGTTATGCATTAGGATGAATGTTTTGCAAGATACACATCTGAAATGGAAAGGTATGCCATTATTACATGACAGCAGTCCTCAATGACATGTAGTAATGGCATACCTTTCAGTTTCAGAAGTAGATAGCCAACAGGTTATGCATTAGGATGAATGTTTTGCAAGATACACGTCTGAAACTGAAAGGTATGCCATTACTACATGACAGCAGTCCTCAATGACATGTCCAAAAAACATAGTAGTCTACAGTTAATATCAACATATCAGATCAATACCCAATAGGAAATACATATAAGCATACAGCTCAAACACCAAGAACAAGATACTCAGTACTCAGAGTCCAGCTTTGCATGCAGGGGTGTATGGTTCCAATACTACAATCTGCAATCTACTCTTACTTGAAAAAGCACTGTTAAAAGTACTAATGTAATGATACAATATGTGTTAAACTACTTCTGTCAACCAGTGCACTGTAGCTGGTGTAACTTGCAAGTGTGACTGCATACAACCTGGGATACTAGGGTTACTACCCATGTACGAAACAAATCCAAAGAGAAAAGATTGTGGTACTATCCATGTATACCCAGGTGTCCCATACAGTATACTCACTCCCATTGCAACTGTAATGACAGCACATAGAAGCATGTTATGTACAGGAAATGAAATAAACTTATTAAAGATGTCAATACTCTGCTATTTTATCAGACTGGAATGTGATCATTGGTTAACAGGACTGAGCTATCTTAGCAGGTGTAAGCATTGGTTAAATGTAAATACTAAGCAGATTTGCTCACTGGTAAGCAAAGCCTACATGATGTAAGTGCCTATTTGTTTAACCTTACGTTAGCAGCGCTTACCATCGGGCAAACCCACGCAAGCCCACTTAAAGCCACTTTAAAGTGCCTTAATCACCCTGTCTCCATCAGTCCTTGTTCTGCCCAGCAACAAAATAAATAGCCCACATAGGTCTTGAACCCAGGACCCTGCACAATATAGTCACAGCAATTAACTACTAAGCCATGATGGTGTGTGTTGGTTTTTCAAATATATAATTCAGTACACATACTGAGTAGTAGTAAACAACTACTTTGACTACTACAATTGTTTAGTACTTGTAAGTGAAAATAGTGTTGAATCAGTCATGCTCTTATATGTAAATATCCTAATTTCAGATTAATATGGTGTGATACATCTGAGAAGGTATATATATCACTCATGTTTACACATAAAAGGATATATACATATATATATATATATATATATATATATATATATATATATATATATATATATATATATATATATATATATATATATATATATATATATATATATATATATATATATATATATATATATATATATATATATATACACACACACACACACACATATATATATATATACACACACACACACACACACACACACACACACACACACACACATATATATATATATATATATATATATATATATATATATATATATATATATATATATATATATATACACACACACACACACACACACACACACACACACACACACACACACACACATGCACACACACACACATATAGATGTATTTTGCAGTTATAAATGTAGAATGTTGCTACAGTGACAGGGGTTGTGTCAACATACATGTTGTGAAGGAAGGCTCTTCTGAAACTGACATGTACACTATCAGTTACTGACAGACATCATAAAATTATCATAGTGATGTACCACACAAATCACAGTAATGATCCTGTGGAATACAGAAGAAATATGAGCAATAAACATGGACAGTCTGAAACAATCTGGTCAGTCAGGGGGTATACAGAGAACTCCTTATTGCAAGAAATGTGGAACAAGCCTGACAAAGGGGATGTTTAAAGCCATGAAAATGGGAAATGGGAATGTATCATACATACTGGACTAGATAAGCTCAAACAATTGATGCATTCACACCCTCCTGTCTGTCCAAACATATATTAACTGGAGGAGCAGAGGTCTCAAGACATATACTTCCCACTATTTAGTGACATACATCTTCACAGTCACAGCAGCCCACTGCTTTGTCAGAAATACACAACATGTATGGTGGCCAGGCAATAGTACATCTGACAAATATCTGGACATAACATCACACTAGGGTAAATACACTGAGCTGCTAGACATGTCCCCAAGCACTGTCTACACTACAGGTAGACTGCCACAACACTAACCCAATTTACCTATGGGGGAATACATATGTAATTGCAAATATAGCAGGCACTATAGACATGTTACAGCACAGAGTAACAGACACCAGTGTGAAAGTGCATACCCACAACCAATCTCAACACAGTCACAGCCACATAATGGTATGCCTAAGTAATAGTACAGTATATGGACTGTGTGAACAACAGTCATCATCATGATTGCCACTCACACACTAACCCTACATATACTGGCCCTATTCACAGTGTACTCAGATGCCTGACTGTGATATGGGACATGTCTCAGTCTGGCCCTACAAACATATAAGCTGACAGGGTATCAGAAACTGGAGCAGCATGCAACATCAGATAGAACAGAACCAAGAACACTGACATCTACCCCAGTCTGTACACAGGCCAAATAACATAATCGCAATACACAGCTACATAATACAGACACTCTGTCAACAATCACCATAATTACACAGACCTCACTACTGTACAGACTACAACAGAATGTCCAGATATTGTCCTCAAATATTAGGCCTCCTATACATTGCATGTTTTGAAGTCTGATATATCACTGGCTTGATATCAGGAATTATGTCAGTAAATAATGGTATACTGTACATATCCACCTCTTACTGCATAACATATGAACAAAGGGTGCCAGACTTGGGAGACAGAGGCAGAAACACAATGCCAATATTGGCATATTGCAGTTATAAACTGAGAACATTGCTGGTGTAACAGGGTTTGTTGTGACATATCTCTTCTGAGGTATATGAAGTCAGTAACACACATGGATGTTACCATTTACTGACTACAATCATCAGATTATGCTACTGCATTTATAAAGACAGAAAATGTGTGAGTGACACACCAAATCTTAGACTCCAAACTCTGGCCAGTCTGCAGATAGCCCTACAGGTGAGAGTTTTCTCAACCACATAACACTGTCATGCCAGAGTACAAATCATGCAAAACAGCCATATCCACGCAAACCCTGTTAAACCAACACTACTTCAAATGTAGAACAGCAGTACTTACATTCTGTCCCCATGTCTGGAACATCCCAATCCAATTTGTTGGCCTGTCTCCACAGTGTTTGTTGTAAGAGGTATTTCCAACTACCCTCTGTGATGTTGTTTGTCACACATCCACATGAAGTCCTGTTCACAGTGAAGGAGAAGGGCCAACATCCACTTGCAGTACTTACTTACATGAGTGTGTGTCCATGCAATTGGCTATAGGAATGATACCACAGCTGTTCTGCATGCAATTAACAGGTGGAGGACTCCAATTATTGCACAGGCCATCAGCTGATCATGAGCATTACCTACCAATGTCAAGCTCCTGCCTATGCAAAACAGATGCATTTTCCACATCTACCAGAGAGGGAGAGAGAGAGAGAGAGAGAGAGAAAGAAAGAAAGAAAGAAAGAAAGAAAGAAAGAAAGAAAGAAAGAAAGAAAGAAAGAAAGGATGAGAGAAAGAACCAAGTGTGTTTGTGTATGATCTGTGGGTGGAGAGAGATCTCTGAGTACTATAATGGTTGCCTATGTATACATTTATGGCTGTGAATTGTCTACAACAACCTCTATGGTGTTTGACAACAGTTGGCCTTTTAATGTGAGATTGGGACATATGGGTTCTCAATATGAAAATGTAGCCACCTTGTAAAGGATCCTGTTATTACACACTCACCCCATCACCCACACAGGATACTGCTGACACACACACACTTGCCAGTACTGTGTTTTAAACCGCTACCTAGCTATGTATGGGAACTACAGTGTTACGCAGTTATTGCAGGCACTACAGTGCTTATGTGTTGGAGAGCTGTCCAAAAGTATCTTTGAATGTGAGTGACATCAGCTGCAGTGCTAAAGGAGGGGAGAGGGAAGTGTAGGAAGTGTGAATGACCACAAAATCAGGTATCAGCAAAGACACACACACACTCTCTCACACACACATTAAATACAGTTGCCAGGACCAGGATTAGAACTCTTACCTAACTAGTTTGCTACATTATAGTATTATGCAGTTATCACAAGTGCCATGGAGCTTATAAGGCTAAGATTTGGCCAAAGGGTTATTTCAAGGTGACTGCCATCAGCAGGCATGCTAAAGTAGGCCAATGTCAGGTGTAGTGGTGTGAATGGCCTCAAAATCATTCATCTTTGCACACACACAAACACATTATCACAGTTGCCAGGACCAGGATTAGATCTCCTACCTAACTAGTTTGTTACACTACAGTATTACGCAGTTATTTAAAGTGCCACAGAGTTTATAGACTGAGACATGGCCAAATGGTTATTTCAAGGTGACTGACATCAGCAGGCATGCTAAAGTAGGCCAATGGCAGGTGTAGTGGTGTGAATGGTTTCAAAATCATTCATCTCTGTATACACACACACACACACACACACACACACACACACACACACACACACACACACACACACACACACACACACACACACACACACACACACACACACACACACATACTATCATAGTTGCCAGGACCAGGATTAGGCCTCCTATTGAACTAGTTTGCTAGACTACAGTAGTATGCAGTTATCGCGAGTGCCATGGAGCTTAGATTGCTGAAACTTGACCAAAGGGTTATTTCAAGGTGACTGGCATGAGCAGGTGTACTAAAGTAGGCCAATGGCAGGTGTAGTGAGTGTGAATGGCCTCAAAATCATTCATCTCCACACACATACACACATCATTACAGTTATCAGGACCAGGATTAGAACTCCTACCTAACTAGTTTGTTACATTACAGTATTACACAGCTAGTGCAAGTGCCATGGAGCTTATAGGTTGAAGAGTTGTCACACTGAGCTACTCGAAGGAAGGAAGCTGATCTGTGATATATAACATTAAGTATCCTGTTTTATTGCTTATGTTTATGAGTTATTTATAGCACTTTTATTGTCTGCATATACATTTCTAGCTAATTTCACTGTGTGTGAGGTATTAACTAGAAATGTACTGCAATTGTTAAGCATTTGGTTGGGTTTATTTGTTGTTTCCCACCCTTCCTCCCTGTTGGTATCCTGTTTTTATACTTGGAGGCTTTGCAGTTGCCCTCCCCCTTCTGTAAATTTGATCTGGGACACTCCCCCCAGTCTAGTGTCATTATCTCATTCTACCTAATCCAGGGAGAACATTTGAGAAGGATAACCCATTTAGTTTCTGCTCCTCCTTTCCACTTTACAAAAAAAAAAACATGTCTAAGCTTGTTTCCTGCCTTTCCTGTAAGTTGTCTAGTCCAGATACAGATTTGCTGTATCCAGGACTGTTTGTAAGCTTCTGAGCCCCCAAGCCTTTCTGTGTTGGAGGGAAGCCTTCTAGCTAATTTTGTTTATTAGAACTAGCGAGTTTTCTACTTTCAGCACTCAAATCTGTTTCTTTGAGCTCAGCACTTGTTCAGAACTCATTGTAAGCATTACATAAGCTACAAATTACTACAGCACCCAACTTTCCTCACTTGTCTAGAGGAAAACAGTTTTTAGCACTTAATAAATAAGCACCTATCCATGCATGTCTAAGGGTCAGCTCCCACTGTTTTCTCCTGTCTACCTGATGAATCTGGACATCTTGTGGCAATCCAGCAATTGCCTCATGTACACAGACAACCCTCTCCTCCTACCACCCAACACTACAACCTGTGAGAGATGCACTTATATAGCCAAACTGGAAACAAAGCTCTCTTCATCCAAGACTGGACTAGACAGTCAAGAGGAGAAGGTAAACACTTGCACCACACCACACTCATCACATAGTCCCTCAAACCCTACACCACCAAAACACACACACAGAAACACAAAACACACACCTATATTCGTGGAGGCTCTCAATAAAAATCTACTCAAGCAACAGGAACCTCCAAAGCAGAAATGCAAGCACCCTCCACCTCCAACACAACCCAAATGACACATAGCCCACAAACTCAGTGTGCCACTCAATCCCAGCCCATAAGGAATAACAACGTACCCAACACTCTAGTCATAGGTGACCCTATAGTCAGGCACACTGATGTTCCACTCACCAGGCTAAACAAGGAGAAAGTTACTGTCAACTGCATGTCAGGTGCCAGGATCCGCCAATTAACGTGAGCACTCAGGTCACTCCACAACAAGTACAAATATGACACTGTCCTTGTCCATGTTGGTGTGAATGACCTGAGATGTACCTCCCTGGACTACATGAAAAGAGACATGGAGGAGCTGTCTGATCTTGTAGCCCAGGCAGGTATGACCCTAGCCCTGAGTAGCATCCTGCCATCACCCAGAATGATACCATAGTACAAGGACAAAATGATTAACTTCAACAATTGGCTATGCTTCTGGTGTCATTCTAAAGGGATCCAGTATCTGTCTGCCTGGGATGACATGATCGACAAACCACGATGCTTTGCCAGAGATGGCCTGCACCTGTCGCCCTTGGGATTCCGGATACTGGCTAAGGCTCTTGCCACCCCGATAGTGCCTTTTTTAGGCAAGGTTCAAATGACAAATTCACCACCATAACAGGTACAAGCAAGCAAAATCTGAGGGTAATGCTACTTAAAGCTAGAAATCTAAACCTCAAAATGTACTCACTCGAGGCACTCCTTGAAATGGAAAACATCAACATCTGTGCTGTGATGGACACCTGGTACAAGGCTCCAGAGAACACCCCTGCATTACCCGGCTATAATTCATACCACACTTTTCGGCCACATATCCTGGACTGAAACACTAAAGGCAGAGGCATGTCCATATTCATTAAGGATATCCACAGCTCCAGGCTAGTTGCTCAGCATAATGCATCCGAGATTATCCAAGTGCAACTAACTCTGGGCAAGACCGCAATCCAAATTGTAGCTTGCTACAGATCCCCCACCATGCCCCAGGATTCCCACTCCTCATTTCTTAATGCACTGGAAAATACTAGGGTACAACCTAACACCCTAATAATGGGCGATTTCAACTACCCTACCATTAACTGGGAAAACTACTCATGTACCAACTCTTGTGCTGAACGTTTTCTGGAATTCATAAATTCCAATGCCTTGGATCAACTTATCCACACCCCCACCAGGGGCAGCAATATCCTAGACCTGGTCATTACCAACATGGGCAACCGGTGTTCCACACCAAAGGTCAGTTCCTCGTTGGTCAGATCCGACCACAAGCTAATCACCCTAGACATCCACATCCCACTCCCACCCCCCATTAGAGAAACCACCGTAGAAAATTTCTCCAAAGCCATCTTCACTCTTCTTAAGACAGAAGTGGCAAACTTCATGACACCCATGCTGACAGACAATAGAGGTACGACTGCTGAATCCTATACAAATGCACTTTATAAGCACTTACATGAGTTCATGGATCGTGCAATCCCTAACCAAACCAAAATGCTATCCTCCAAAAAAACGGAAACCAATCTGGTGGTCCCCTGCCATAAACAAACTCTACAATAGAAGAAAGAAACTGTTGCAAAAAAAGAGTAAAATCCCATGATTGGAGGAACTCCATGGTCAGCCGCAGTAAGAAGCTGAGATCCCTCATAATATCCTCCAAAGCTAGTTACAAAAAAAAAATTACCACTGTTTCTAAAGACAACCACAAAGCATTCTATAGCTATGTCAAGGATCTCAATGACAACACTCAGATCTGCTCTGAGTTACAGCACAATGGCACTAAATATACAGAACCAACTGATATTGCCAACATCCTGGCAGATAGGTTCAATGTTAACTTTACCCCTCTCTCACCCCGGAAGAATGCAAAGTTCCTATAATCACAACTGCACAGGTAAAAAACATACTCCAAAGCCAGGAACACAGCATTCGTGGGACCTGACAACATCCCAGGCTGCGTTCTACACGAAATACAGAACAAACTGGCACCCCACCTAAGTACCATGTTAAATCATAGCCTCACCTCAGGCTTTGTGCCCACTGAATGGCGCACAGCAATGGTTATCCCACTCCGCAAAGGGGAAGCCACCACGAACCCTGGGAACTACTGCCCCGTCAGCCTGATGAGCCTGGTTTACAAGGCTGTGGAACATATCATCATGGAACTTATAAACAATGACATTGGTTATCTTTGGGCCCTACCCAGTTTGGGTTTATAAAAGGCAGATCATGTCTCCTAAACCTGATAGACTTCTTTGAAGCAGTCACCAAAGCCGTAGATGAGGGTAAGGTGGTTCACACAACCTATCTAGATCTCACCAAGGCTTTCATCACCATCCCTCACTCTGGAATTATAGATAAACTAACTAAACGAGGTATAAATCCCTATGTCACAAGATGGGTTGCCAACTAGCTCACTGACAGAACCCACAATGTGAAGGTAACAGACTCTAAATCCAACTTCAAACCTTTGACAAGTGGAGTACTACAGGGTTCAGTCCTGAGTCCTCTCCTCCTTGGTATCTACTTCTCTGAAGTACAGGCTAACACAGAAGTTCTTTGGCTAACAAAGTTTGCAGATGACTGCAAACAAGGAGCCATAATCAAAACTCCTAACGATGTGGACATCCTACAAAAGGGCCTCACTGAGACAGATGCCTGGTGTCAAAGCCATGGCCTCAAGCTCAATGCCAAAAAGTGCATTGTCATCCCTTTTGGCAAAAACTCTGTACCCATGAACTACCACATAGGCAATAGTCTACTTAACACCAAAAGTGTGATAAGAGACCTTGGGACACAGGTGGACAGTTGTCTCTCCTTTGATAATCACATCGCCACAGTAGTCAGGAAATCCTTCTACATGGCACACCTCATCACAAAAGGTTTCTCGTCCAGGAAAAAAGAGGTCATTGTTCCCCTCTACGCATCACTCATTAGACCCATTATAGAGTACAACACCTCTTTTGGTATGTACCTCACAAGATATCTACAACAACTGGAAAGACCGCAGAAATACCTCACAAAGAGGATTACTGGCCTCAAACAAATGTCCTACACAGACCATCTCAAAAAACTCGAGCTCTACTTTGTCACATATCACCTACTCAGAGGTGATCTTTGCCTAACATACAAAGTTATATCAAACCCAGAGCTGTTGAACATGCTCCACTTAAAGAAATCCCACTCCCTCCAAGCTACATGCCCTAGGGACCTAAACCTTGTCCCCACAATAAACAGAGCATGCTGGAGGGATAGATTCCTATCCCAGAGACTTTCCATACTCTGGAACAAACTACCTATCTATATCAAACAAAGCTCCTCATTAGCACTCTTCAAGAAAAATCTTGATAATTGGATGGAAGATAGGAAATTCACCCCGGGGATTACTTCTGTGGCTCTGCTTGACAGGGCACAGGAAAATAATTTTCTTGGGTGGCAAAAGTCAGGATACCATTTGGCTAGGCTTATATAGGCCCTAGGCCCATAGCCTAGTACCTACCTATGAAACTATGAACTAAAGGTATCTTTGAAGATGAGTGGCATCAGCTGCAGTACTAAAGGAGGGGTAAGGGAAGCATGAATGACCACCAAATCATGGTGTCAACAAAGACACACACACACACTCACACACACACACGCACACACGCACACACACACACACACACACACACACACACACACACACACACACACACTCTCACAGTTGCCAGAACCAAGATTAGAAGTCCTATCAAACTAGTTTGCTACATTATAGTATTACACAGTTACCACAAGCACCACAGAGCTTATATGTTGAAGGGTGGTCCAAAGGTATCTTTAAAGGTGAGTGACATCAGCTGCAGTGCTAAAGGAGGGGAGAGGGAAGTGTAAATGACCAAAAAATCAAGTGTCAACAAAGACACACACACTCTCACACATTATCACAGTTGCCAGGACAGGATTAGAACTCCTACCTAACTAGCTTACTACACTGCAGTATTACACAGTTATCACATGCACCATGGAGCTTATAGGGATGAGACTTAGCCAAAGGGTTATTTCAAAGTGATTGACATCAGCAGGCATGCTAAAGTAGGGAAATAGCAGGTGTAGTTATGTGAATGGCCTCAAAATCATTCTCCTCCATGCACACACAAACACATTGCCACAGTTGCCATGACCAGGATTAGAACTTCTACCTAACTAGTTTGCTGCACTACAAAATTATGCAGTTATCACAAGCGCCACAAAGCTTATAAGCCTAACACTTGGCTGATAGTTTATTTCAAGGTGACTGACATCAGCAGGAGTGCTAACATGAGCAATGGGAAGTGCAGTGTGTGTGAATGGGCCATAAATTTTTCCTCTGGAAACACACACATACACACACACACACACACACACACACACACACACACACACACACACACACACACACACACACACACACACACACTCAGTTACACACAACTTTACATTTGACAGGACTGATTATACAAATGCTACATGAATACTGATTTGTACTATCATGTTACAGTTATCACAAGCACCACAGACACTATATGACTGAGGGCTACCAAAAGGAATGTGTACAGTGATTGAAATCAGCACATCATGTGATATTGGCCAATTGGATGTGTAGTGGGTGGGGCAGGCCTCATAATGGAATTCTCTCTGTCACTGTCTGTCTCTCTCTTCCCCACATCTGTGTGTGTGAATGTTTGAAATGCAAGTTTTATATGTGAGTTGTAGGAAATTTAAATTATGAGGTGGTTTTTAATTTAATATGTAGAGGTGACACAATATAAAAGTAATTGAATAAGTGTTTCAGCAATTATGTAATTATACAATTATTAATTTTACTAAAGTATATATATAGAAGGTTTTTATTATGTAAAGTTGTCTAATGAAGTTGGGGTATTGACCCCTTCGAAAGCGCTTACAATTAAATTTGTGTTGGTTTGTTTAAGTGGCTGGTGCAAGTGTTGCTACTTCAGTAGTCACCCTTCTTATTTGTTTTAAGATTAAATTAGTTGAATTCCTGAGTTTGCTTGTCATGTCGGGCGAGAATGGAGTCGCTACACAGCATAATGGAGTTGCTACACAGCCCTTATATTTTCACAGGAGGACGGTCCTGGTTTGGGGATTACTCCTATTCCCTCTGAGGTGAACGCCCTAGGGAATATAACTGCTTTAGTTAATTCATTGCTTGGGCGTGTTGAAGCCCTGACACAGAAGGTCGACGCAGATGCAAGGCAGAGTTTGAGTCAGCTCCAGGCTAACACGAGAAGAGAATCTGGTAATCATCAAGTTCCTATCGGAGTGGGGAGGTTGCAACAGGTGATGCCCAATGGTAATGGTGTGCATACGGAAGGAATTCATGGGAATGCTTCAGCTGTGGTGTCTGGGACTCAGCTGGGTAATAATTTAAATCAAGCGGTGCCAGTGTTGGCTTCTTCTATCCCTTCCATGGCAAATTATTTAAGTAACAAATTTTTTTTGTAAATGCAATTCTGGAGCAGTCTGAACTAAATCCAGATGGAAGGGTGAGTACACTTTCTGATATGCTCAATGAATTTGATCGTAAATTGTTTAAATGCCGTAAGCTACAACTTGAAGTAGCTTACCTTCAAGAGTGTATTTCTAGGAAGATTATTCCCAAGGGGTTACATCAATGGCATTACCCAGTCGGTCTGATTGAAAATTTAACCTTTCACCAAGAGCTGTTAGACCTGTTTGATCGGCAGGGTTTTGAATTTCTACTTTCTTTGATCAATTTTTATAAAACTGAAATTAGTAACTTGAAAGGCAAATTGGAATTACTAGAACATTCAATATGTGCAGATAAGGAATTTCCTAAATATAAGCATGACTATTATGAATATACCAGAATCTTTACTAGCATTGAGGCTACTTTGAGTAAATTGTTGGTTAATAAAAAAAAAAAAAAAAAAAAAAAAAAAAAAAAAGGAAAACTCGACAGAGATCTTAAAGAATATACAAAAAAAAGAGCTTACCCGCCTCCCCCATTGGTTTCACAAATTCAACTTAGTAATGAAACATTTAATAATAGGGTAGCCCAAACGGATGCTGCAGTTGACAATAATGATGGTGAACTCCCACCCGTGCGGCGCAGTGAGTGCATTAGGAACAATAACAATGTTGGACAAGGTGATACTCAACAACAGGCTGAGGCAATGAGTATTGCCTCAAATAACAATCAGGGTTTTTGCAGGGTGGGCAACGGGAGAAACAGCAACCAGAGCACCAACCGGAACCAAGGGCAGAGGAGAAACCAGAAAAACCAGCAGAGGAGATGACAGAACAGTTAATAGGAGGACCTGAAATCCTTCTTAGCCTACAAGTGGACTTTAAAGTAAATAATTATACAGTTCTGTCAATTGAACAATCCTTAATTGAGTTTTTAAGGTTTGTCCTTTGTACCTGACAGAAGGGCTGACCTTGTTAGAACCATTATAGATCTTAAGCTTTTTGTACGTAAGTTGAATTTAGCTTTTACTATGGGCACTAATTCCACACTTTTAAACACATTGAGGGTTTCTAGTGTTTTTAACCCCCCTTTGTATGGAGTTTTAAGTGCTTTTGAGAAAATGTGCGAAATCGATTTGCGATCAAGTTTAAACTCCATTTCAGATACACAGGTTACTAATTTAAATATTACTAAAAACCAAATGGAATTCATTCATCTTCTCAATCAGTGTAAAGTTAGAGTGATTAAACCAGATAAGGGAGGGGGGTTGGTTTTTATGGACCAATACGAATATGAGACAAGAATGTTTAATTATCTATCTTCTGAAGCATATTCTCAAGCTAGTTTAAATGAGGTTAAGTCCGCGTATAAAAAGATCAGAGGAGTTTTGGATGACTTATTTTTAGAGGGAAGCATTAATATTGATCTATATCAATACTTGTCAATTCCAGCCCCAAGGATTGCAACTATTTTTGGTTGACCTAAGTTACATAAAAACTTGGTGGATCCACCGTTTAGGTCGATTGTAGATGGAAGGGGGTCCATCACCTATGCCTGTACGAAGTATGTAGACAACATTTTAAAGCCATTGATTCAAGATGAGCCACAGATTTGTAGGGACTCTTGGAGTTTTTTGTAGAGTATTAATCAGCTTGAATATTGTGACCAATATATATTTCTAGTCATTGATATTAAAGATTTATACATGGTTATCCCTCAGCAGTTAGGGATAGAATGGACTAGGAATTTTATGTTATACAAAAGGATAGATAATGAAAGTATTTATTTAGTCAAAACTTTATTGGACATTATATTATCAAACAACTATTTAGTGTTTAATGGGCAATTTTTTTCTCCAAAATACTGGGATAGCTATGGGGTCCCCATGTGGAGGCAGTTTTGTCAATGGTGTCATGGCGTATTGGGAACGGACCTTCTTGTTCAATAATAGTATGTTCCAGGATCATGTAGTATGGTATACCAGAAACCAGGATGATATGTGCCTTATTTGGAAAGGGCACATAGATTTGATAGACAGCTTCATCCTTGGTATCACTTCTATGACAGATTTTCTTGAATTTACATACACTATTGGGGTGGATGAAATCAACTATCTGGATGTTAGAGTCAGTAAAGATAGAATGAATCATAAGTTCAAGTCTACAATACATAGGAAACCTACATACTCGAATGCTTTATTGCATTTTTCAAGTAGTCATCCCTACCACCAGAAGAAAGCAGTGGTTAAGGGCCAATTCGTAAGAGCAGCACGGATGGTGTCGGATGATCACGATTATCTTGAGGAATGTGAAACAATTAAAACAATGTTTCTAAAAAGAGGATATCCAGAAACGTTGGTTAGTGATATTAGTCATGAAGTAAGTATCAAAAGGAATTTAGGATATTTCAAACCCCTATTAGGTGGGACTACAATTAGTGAAGGTACAAGTGTTCAAGTAGACACCAATAATAAAGGTAGTGGCAATGGGAATTTAAGCCTTAATTTTTTGTTTACTTATAGTTTAGATTATAAGAAAATTAAAGACATTCTTATTAAAAATTGGGCTATAATCTTAGAAGACCACACATTAAGTAAAGCTATAGGCTTACAACCAAGCTTCACTTATAGAAGAGGTTCCAATTTAAAGAATCTTTTGGAGATGAATAAGAAACATCCCAAGGCCGCTGGTATAAGAAAATGTGGCATGTGTTCACAATGTAAATTTGTTACATCAAAGGATAAAGTAAAGATTAATGGCAAGGATTACTACATAAAAGATAGGTATAATTGTGAATCTAAAGGTGTGGTTTATGTAGCTACGTGTGAAGTCTGCCCCTCATATTACATCGGAAAAACCAAAAGAAAGTTAAGACAAAGAATTTATGAACATCAATACGCTATGAGTAAAGGGGATAACACTAATGCATTAGCCAAACACATCCTCGAGTATCCAGACCATAAATTTACATTTGTAGTGTTGCAACAAGTTAAAAATGATTTGAGGGGTGGTCCATGGCAGCTTTATTTAGAAGAACAGGAAGTTTTTTGGCAAATAAGAACGTCAGCACATATCCCGCCTGGGCTAAATGAATACGCCTCTATTAAGTGTATTTTAAAACTTAAGGCAATATGTAGATAAGAACCACATAATATATAAGGACCTTAGTGCTCCCAAATTAAGCAAGTTTTTAAAGTTTTTTATTTGGTTTTAATATATAAAAATTAAGAGTTCACATGGGTCTGTTTTATTATGTGAATCATATGGTTCTTAAAGAAGGTGAGATGGTTGAATGAAACTGGCGTAACATCTGTAAAAAATTGGTTAGAATTTATTTGTGTAGTCCTAAAATATATATATATATATATATATATATATATATATATATATATATATATATATACACACACATATATTTAGGTAAGGACATAGGTTTCATTAAGATAACTAATAGTATTGGTGGTGGTTTTTAAAAATTCCTTGCATCAATAGGTTCATAGGTTCGTAGGTTCATAGGTTGGTACTAGGCTATCGGCCCTAGGGCCTATGCAAGCCTAGCCTTAACAATTCCCTGGATATTTCTTCCCACAATATTTACTTCTCCAGGCCCCTGTCTAGCAGGGTGATTGACATGATCCCCGAGGTGAATTTCCTATCTCCCATCCAATCATCAAGGTTCCTTTTGAAGAGGGCCAATGAGGCGCTCTGCTTGATATGTATGGGCAGTCTATTCCAGAGTATGGGGAGTCTCTGGGTCAGGAACCTATCCCTCCAGCATGTTTTGTTCATTGTGATGACAAGGTTTAGATCCCTGGAGTGTGTGACTCTGAGGGATTGGGATTTCTTTAAGTGGAGCATGTCCAACAGCTCAGGGTTTGACATGGCCTTGTATGTCGACATATTACATTATACAGTAAATATATGTATTTTTCATATATTAAATATTTTATATGTGTTTATAGTAGATGATAGGATGTGTTATATATACTATATGTTCACATGTATGTTTTAATTCAAATGCAAGTTTTATATGTGAGTTGTAGGAAATTTAAATTATGAGGTGGTTTTTAATTTAATATGTAGAGGTGACACAATATAAAGGTAATTGAATAAGTGTTTCAGCAATTATGTAATTATACAATTATTAATTTAACTAAAGTATATATATATATATATATATATATATATATATATATATATATATATATAGAAGGTTTTTATTATGTAAAGTTGTCTGATGAAGTTGGGGTACTGGCCCCTTTGAAAGCGCTTACAATTAAATTTGTGTTGGTTTGTTTAAGTGGCTGGTGCAAGTGTTGCTACTTCAGTAGTCGCCCTTCTTATTTGTTTTAAGTTTAAATTAGTTGAATTCCCAAACTTAGAAAGTTTATATTATAACAGGTTTTGTGTTGGCATGAAACTCAAATGTCTGTAATGTATACAGACAGGCAAAATAAACCTCAGTCTCCATGAACTGTGCCAGGACAGGTTTGTAGATACAATAAGGCAGTAAAAACTGCAAGAAAAACTCAATCAAACTGGAATTTCACACTCCTAACTCCTTACCTTACTGTGGGCGACTCTCTGGCAGCAATGATGAGATTCCCTTCCCATGCACATTTGCGTTTAAAATTCATGCAATGCACTCATGACTGTTGGGTCCTAAAACAGGTCTTTGCTGCTGAAAAGTGCTATGGTTCCAGGCGGCGCCTATGCACAGAAGATGAAAACAGGTCACAAACACTTGTTGCATCTGTGTGACTGGACGGTATGCAAAGGGCGTTCTTAAAGAGGAACACCCTTTAAAAAAAAACTTTTTTTTTTAAAATAAAATAAAATCAGCCAGTTCCAGGGGGTGCAAGTGCACCCCCTTGCACCTGCCTGCGGGTGCCCTTGGCAACAGATAGGGGGATACTGTAACTATTGCTGTCTGTGCTGCTTGTGTTACATGGTCGGTGTTAGCAGAGATATTCAGACATATGTACTGTTTCACACTGTGATGTATTATGTCATCAACTACTGACAGATATAATTATTTGCTCACAGTTATTTACTGGGAAATACAAAACAAATGAAGCTGAGTCTGGTATTGTGGTCCACAGCCTACACATTCTTGCACACTCCTGCCATTCTGGAGGGACAGCTACAGACACTTGCTGATGGGTCTGTGTAAATGGTCCCGCACCTTGGAACTATGGTGTCTGAGGATCCCCTTCTTGTACATATATCGACTTAACAGAATGGCTATATCCTACTGTGGCCATACCTCTCAGCTGTACAGATTCACCCAGGTTACCCAGAGGCAGGGCTTATATATCTGGTCAGCTCCCCTTCACATTGTGGTTTATGAGCAGGTCTGTAGCCACCCATTACTGGGTTTGCAGACAGGGGTAATATGGGCACACATCAGAGTTTCAGACTTCACACATTCCATGACGTCCATGCATTTACACCCCCCAGTCTGTTATTCTATCCTCTTCCTAACATTATGGGAGCAATATCTGAGAAGTATCCCTATAGTTGACCCTTCATTCCAGCAGTATTTATGGATTGGTTCACAGCTCATACAGTGGGACATGGGGGGCATGCTACTGGGATTTGTCAACATTGCCTTTCATTTCTGTCCTGTTGACTGTGTTAGGTTGTTAGTTGTGATCTCATGAGAAACCATACATTGGCACTAAGGGTGAGGCACAAGCCTTTGACAGAGGACTGTAGGCCATTTCGTAGTGATGCAGGCCACTTCAATCTGTCACTCCTACATTCCCAGGCTGTGAGCCAGTGGATTCCCTTGGGGTGACAGGGTAAGTGTGCAAGGTGTTAAGGGCAATATTTGCTGTCCATATTGGGTGCTGCTTACAGCTAAGGACATACTTGAATAGGTCAGCTCTTCAGCATGCTGCATTCTGTGGGTATTCCCATACAGAAGTGGGATCATACTGTACTCATTCCCAACAGCAAGGATATGACCTGTGATAAACCTATGGCTGATGGTGGGGAGAGCTGAGTGCATGTGTGATATGGAAGCTACTTGCATCTGACTCACAGATATAACTGGGACATTCCCCTTATGCTACCTTGTGCAGGGACATAGGCAGTCTCTCATTACTTCATAACTATGCCTTTTGTGGTCTGCCAGTGATTGGCCAGACTTCATCAGTATTCCATACTACATGGACAACTAATGTGCTGCTAACCTGTCTGGACAATTCTAATGTTGTGTGCAACTGACAGTTAAATTTTATGCACTCTGTCTAGGGTACCTCCACCTATGTGCTGTATGTATGTATGGGCCCACATTCATGGTATTTCTATATTTCAAATGGTGACAGATATTGACATCTGGACAGTGATTATGGATGACTGCTGACATGGGTATTACTGAGAAGCATTGTGTTTGGCACTGCAGTTGTTGGAACATGGCCTTGTCAACCACAGTACTGCCCATAGGCCACCAAGACACAATCCTTTATGCCTACATGCTAACCACTTCCAGACAATATTGACCACACAACAACCTAACACACAGACCCCTGCATATTGTACACATGCAACAATCTATCCTGTAGATTGGGCCAGCTCGGGTAATCTGTGCTCCACTGATACTACTCCTCACACTTACATGTTACTGCATTTCTACAAAGGATTGTGGGGGGAGACACCTGACAACTTTAAACTGTGCTATGACTGTACTGGTATGTCAAGTACTTTGTTGGCTTCCATATCATTTTATATTCTGACCTATCATGCAGGCTGGAGGCATATCAGTGGAGTATAGATCTTAGGTTTTATTGACCTAAATTTCAGTTTCAGACTTCTTACCCATTCAGAACTAACAACTGTCAGACGTGTTGTAGTCTGTGTAGGTCTGGAGTGAGACTGTTCACCATTGCCATCAATTGTAGGCTTTAGCCCAGCCTTTCTTTATGGTCGTCTATACCTGTCCTGCTGGCTGAGGCTGGTGGTGGGTATGTGAGCCTCACTGACATGCATGTGTGTGCCCTATGGACACACATTTGGGCCACCACATGTACTGCAGTGGGATTTGTCACCTTGTCTAGTACTGCCTAGTGTGCTGACACCAATATTTGTTATGGATTTCATGCTGCCCATACAGGTGTCCAGTATCTGCTGCCATCCCATTCAGCCACCCGATTCCCTTGCATGCTTGCATCCATACCATAGATACAACTATAAGAACATACTACTCCAGTCAGTAATTGATAGGAAGAGTGACTTACCTTGTGGCTGGGCTAGTACTGAGGATGGTGTTGGAGGACGGACTATGTCGGATGCAGATAGTACACTCCCTATACATGCTAAAGCACAGGTAGTGTCATGTTTTGGCATCCCCTTTACTGTGTGTGCGAGTCAGAGAGAGGTGTCATTCCTTGGGTCCCTACCATGTCAGTGTATGTGCTATGTGTTGCCTCTTTTTCAAGGCCTGGGCATACTGGGCATGCCTCCTTCTGCCTACAAGGGCAGTCTCAGATAGTTCCTCCTCCGAGTCCCCCTATGCCTGTGATGACCTTGGCAATGGTGGGAGGCTTTGTGGCCTTGCCCCTTGCTGTTCCTGCTGCAGCTGTTTCCACAGGATCATATTGTGTAGCATGGCACATACTATGAACATTTGTGTACATTTAGCTGGAGAGTACTGCAATACTCCACCGGATACATCCAGACAGTAAAACCATGACTTGAACATCCCAAACACACGCTCTGTTATGATTCTGGTTTGTGCATGTGCCTCATTATGGAGTTCTTGTTCAGGTGTGTGTGCATTTCTGAGGGGTGTCATCAGCTATGGCTCCAGTGCATAGCCAGCATCCCCCACTAGGTGGCCATATGGGATGTCCCCACTTGCAAATGACTGGTACAGCTGTGTCATATACCAGATGTGGGAGTTGTGATACCTTCCAGAGCTGCCAGCACACACATTCAAGATAATTTCCTGGGCATCAAACATGACCTGGCAGTTGATGGAGGGGAAGCCCTTATGGTTTATGTAGACCCTTCCCCACTCGGGTGGTGCTTTGATGTGTATGTGCATGCAGTCTATAGCACCCACTACCTCAGGGTATTTTGCTATTTGGTGGAAGAGAAGCATACTGCTGGTCAATGCCTCATGGGTGATGGGGAAATATATGTGCTCACCGGCATTTGCTGACATGGCATCCAGGAACTGGTGGAGTACCCTGGATGCTGATGCCTGTGAGATCCCCATGATATCCCCAGTTCATAGGTTCATAGGTTAGTACTAGGCTAACTGCCCTTGTGAGCCATTTTAAGTCTAGCCAGTTATCCCCTGTGAGATTCAAACCCTGTACCTTGTGTTTGTAAGGCAAACACCTTAACCATTAAGCCGCCCTTTGGAAGGTGCCTGTGGCTAGTATTCTTAAGCCTACACATACCTTGGTATCCACTGGGATGGGTTCCCATCTGTTGGTTCTGTGTGTGAGGCGGGGCCGGCACAGCTCAACAATTTTCTGTAGAATGTCCCTGTCCACCCTATAGTGCTCCACTATCTCCAGCTCATGTAGGCCCTGGTAGATTACCCTGGGTCTGTACACTATTCTCCTCCTCCTCACTGTGGGAGCGTCATCAGCATTCACATCCTCACCACCCTCAGCATCTTGCACATATTGCTGTTTGAGAGTGACAGCAGCCCCTATCATTTTGTTAGTTTTGTCAGGTAAAATTTCCTCCATCTGTGTACACCGGTGGTGCAGAGTTTGTGGGAAAAAACAGAGTGGAAGGGGTTTGTATAGTTTACAGTAGTGTGCTGGGCTGGACTGCTGCTTGTGTAATTGGCTGATTCTGATACATTTCACCTGCCAGCTATGCTAGTTCTCCTTGATTGCCTTCCTACTGCTGTTTTCCCTTCCCATTGCCTTCCTGTTTAAGCCATAAGGCGCACTGCACATACCCAGTGCTGACATGTGAATGGAGCTGCTATTTCCTGTTTTTCTTATTTTTTTTTTTGTTTAAAACCCTGTGCGTGGCACACACACCCCGTTTAAGCAAGGAAAACAGTGCTCAACAATGTTAGACACACCCCCTTCCTTAGCTCTGCTTAGCTAAGAGCAAACATGGGCCACAGAGCTCCAATAAGTTTACACCAAGCATAACACACCCCCTACTCAAGTCATCCTCTTGTTCTGCCTACATGGTTCCCTATTCCTGCACCTGCACGATTAGGTGCAGGCTTCCATTTGGTAGAAATCTGTGATTCAGTATAGGTCCCTTCATTTGCATACCCCAGTGTGCAAGTCCATATTTACAATTCCCAAGCACAGCCTTTCCTCTTGGAAACCAGTGCCCCCTTGTCTTGTTTACATTCTGCCTACCATTGACTATAATGACAGAATGCATATTTCTGTTAAATGACAGTTTTTCCCTTTTTTGTATTGTTGGCATTCCTGTGTTTGCACGCTGCTGCCCTTAGCTTAAACGGCCGAGATCGGCCAAAAAAAAAGTTTTATTTTTACAAAAAGTATGTTGGTTTTAATGCCAATGGCCTTATATTTGGCCATTGTCTTGTCTATTCTACATAATACATGCTTTTCATGAGCTGTCATGCCTCCATTTCATCAGATGCAAAAATGTATTCGGCTACTAGCCGAATACATTTTTGCACTGACACTGTTCTTATACAGAATCCGTTCAGCTTGCTGGATTGCAAAATCACCTCATTTGTATGGTTTACACCAGCAAATGAGGTGATTTGCATACTGAATGGAATTCCATGCAGGAACAGTATAGGGCTGCTAGTGCACGCGTAAACGGCCCTATCCTGGATCACATGGTGGCCATGTTGTGTGCAGGAGCAGCTATACTGTTCCTGCACGGAATTTGGCTGTTTGTGAATCCGGCCCATTGTGTCTCTGGCTCCATTCAAAATGGTGGGATAACATCTTTATGGCTTAGCCCATAAAGTAATTTAATTTCAAGAATATTTTTCAGAGTCAGGTGGATTAACCTCTTTTCTCCCAGTATATATTGTTATAGTGTATACATTTAATTCAGTTACAATAATACATGTATATTTTTTTCCTTCCAGCAGGGCACACTGTGGATACATTTTAATACAAACAAACATCACAAATACATTTTCAGCACAGGCATCTGTACAAATGAGTTTGATATACAAATGACATATAATTATTTATAAAATTCCAGCTAGCTGTGCTGGCATAAGTTATACATTCACTGTCCTACTTCTCCTGGCATGGCTGGCAACACCTCCTATCATCACATATACATATAATAAGTATTATAAATGTGGAGGTAAATAGGGGTATCATAAAACACTGGCAGCAACTCAAAAATGTTTTTTGCGGAAAAGAAGGACATTTGATAAGTATCTGTAATGAAAGACATTTTTATATTTGTGGGGAAATGGGTCATGATGCAAAAAATGTGAATTGAAATGTTATAACTATAACAAAATTGGACATTTATGGATGTATTGCAAAACTGAAAAGGGCAAGTAAAAAGAAAGAGGATGACAAGAAAATGAACAAAGAGAAGTAATTTTAGAAGTAGTAGAAATAGAAAAAAAATTAGATGAGAAAAATAATAAGGAGGACATTTAAGAAGGTTCTGAAATAAGTGATGAAGAAGACATACATTGGGAGGTAGTAAAAGAAAAAAATCTACTAGTAAAATGGTAAAAGAAAGAAAAAGAAAGTTTAAAAGGATAAGTACAAAGGAAAAAGGAAATGGATGAAAAATGGTTGGGGTTGGTATAATGGTTAATGTGTTTAACTCAGAAACACAAGGTACAATGTTTGATTGTCACCTTTGAAAGGGAAATTCACTAGACCAAAAATGGCCTATTAGAAAAGCTAGTCTAGTCTTTAGCTATGAATTTATGAAACCACAAATCAAAGGGAAAGGGAAAATTAAATTTTAGAGTGCTTTATGTGAATGTGAGTAGTATTAAGAATATAATAAGAAGAACAGGGATTTTGGAGTGGTGTAATTCAGTTGATGTAGATATAATTATATTATAAGACATAAGATTTTTAACAAATGAAAAAAGATTACAAACAGATAAACTATAGAGAGGAAAGATAATCTGGAATTTGGAAATGAGAAATGTTCCAGAATAGTCATATTCTGTAGAAATACAGTAAAGATATTAGATGTAACTTTAACAAAAAATGAGAAGATTAGCCATTGTAGATTTAAAATGGAAAGAACAAGTATATAGAATTACAAAAGTATATGTTTATACTAATTATAAAGAAAGGGAAGTGTTATTTCATCAGATTTTAGACTACATAATGATAAATGTGAAAATTGTAATAACATGAGACTTTGTGATTTAACAGGCAATCATAAAAAGAAAGGAGATATAGAAGACAAATGTTAGAAGTTATAAGATATGGTAAGTTAAAACATTTGGACAGAAATTCATCTACTTACAAAGGTGTTTGTATAGAACTGTAATAGATTACCATACAGTATCAGAAGGTTTAGTTCTAGGGGAAGGGGAGGTAGTTGAAACAAGCTTTTCTGAACATCTTGCAGGATGGATAGATATAAAGAAAAACAAGGAATATATAAACACAAGCAAAGATATAGAAAGGATAAATAAGAACACATGGAATGAAGAAGAAAAGAGATCAGTAATACAGTTATGGAAAGACCATATTACTATGAGAAAGGTTTATAAATATTTATCTGAATGGTGGATGATATTTAAGGAAAAATATATATTTTTTACAGTGGCAATATGATGTGAGACAAATAGAGAAGAACATATAATGATGCACTGGAAGATTTAGAACATCATGATATGAAGTACTTTGATAAAAAAAAAATAATTATCTGATTGAAATCAAGAAAAAATACAAGAATTGTTATATCAGCAAATATATTTTTACAAGGAAAAAGAGAACAATTGAGTTACTTAAGCAGATTAGTAAAGGAATATGGTAGTGTACTGAAAGAAAAAAATGTGAAAGAAGAAATAGAAAGAACTCAGGAAAAATATGAATAGTGAAGTAAATTATGTACAAGAAATGTTTAAATAAAAAAGAAGATAGTGAAAAACATGGAAAATAAAAACATTAACAGAAAATAAGAATAAAAAGATGGAAAATAAGCTTTCTGTAAATGAGCTAGATAAAGTATTAGGACTAGTAAATATAGATTCGGGTGCAGGACTACATGGAATAGTGTATGAAATGTATAAAAATTTAAGGGATTGTCAGAAAATAATAAAACATTTTTGAATAAGTGGTTAAATGAAGTTTTTATGTATAAATAATTACATAGTGGAATACTTAAATTCATATTGAATAAGGAAGAGAGAAGACAATTAAAAAAGGAGCTCAATACTATTAATAATAATGATTATAAGATCTTTATGAAAATAATTCAAAAGAGCTTTGAAACTAAAACGGAAATATTATGGAAAATAGTATATAAAGTATAAAGGGGAAAGGTTGCCCAGAATTATTAATGGAAGTTAAAGAAATTGTGGATGATATTATAAATAGAAAAGAAGAAGCTACACTCATGATAGGAGACCTTAATAATGTATTTAATACAATTGGACATGAAATCTTATGGGTAATAATGAAGGAATATAACATAACTGAGAAAGTTAGGAAACTATGTCTGTCAGCATATAGTAATGATAAACTAAAAATACTTGTAAATGATTGGTTAAGCCAATGGGTATATATGAAAAGTGGTGTAAGACAGAGATTTCCAATGAGTTGAAAACTATTTGTATTAGTTATGAATCTGATAGTATGTGACATGAATAATAAAATGAAAAAGGCGGGGTTTATAACATCTGAAGGGTTAAGAATTACAGTTTTGTTAACATATGCAGATGACATTATAATAACTGTAAAAACAAAATGTGGATAAAAGAACTAATAATTTGCAGAAATGGGGGGTTAGAGGTGATAGAGGTAGCTTTACATAAAGAGAAAAATAAAGGTTTTAGATGATGTAGTAAAGATAAGAGGTATGTATATTTTACAATGAATTAAATTTCTGTGTTTAGGTATAAAATTTGAGAATAAAGATCTAAATAAATTGCAATGGCAAAAACAATAGAAGAAATGAAATGTATTTTCTGGAGAACATATAAATTATCAATCAGAAAAAAAGCTTATTTGATAAATTCAGTACTGATGGGAAATAGCATACTTAGCAAGTGTATTTATGTTGTCAACAGTATTGGAAAATGAATCATTGCAGATAATGTTTTCATTTTTATGGGGTTCTAGATTAAATGCAGTAAAAAGAGGAGTTTTGTATGTAAATAAAGAGGAAGGGGGTTTAGGGTTAATTAACTCAGTGATATATGCATTATACATTAAATTAGTACAAAGTGTTAAAGTAGATAAATGAAAAATTTGAAGATTATTAGTAAATTGCATAAATATAAATTTGATAAATTCTTGGATATGGTAAAAAAGAGTAAACAAGAAAAATATTATATAAATGAAGAAATAAAATGTTACCGCGAAAAAATATTTTTGTGAAAATAAAAATTGATGATATAGAAAAAGATAGAAACATGTGGTATAAGAATGTAATGATAAAACACTACTATGTAAAACCATAGGAAAATCTAACAGAGAAAAAAGTAAAGCTATACAAAATAAGAAGCAAATGATGTAATCAGAAAGTAAAATGTCAAGATTTTTTGTGGAGACTTGTAATAGATAAATTCCCAGTAAAAGTAAGTATGCTATATAAAAGGAAAAGTGATAGAATATATTTGCATTGCAAGAAAAGCAACTAGAGAATGTGTTTTTGAAATGTAAGAGTAAAATCTAAAGAAGATTTTTTTGAAGATATATAAGAAGTGGATAAAATAAACATGGATATAATTAAATATGAATATTATAAGAGTAGAAGTAAAGAATATGCTAAAAGGATAGATAAAAAGTTATTTTGTGTTATATGTGTTCTATGGAATGAAAGAATAAATGAAATTATGTTTGATGGCAAATGGTTTTTAGCAACAATATTAAGTAAAATGAGATGGTGCTTATGGAAAAAGGAGTAAGGGTCTAATAGGTATGAAAATTTAGTATGATTTTAAAGGAAATTCTGAATATGTATAAACAGATTTGTGTATCTATATATTTGTACATTTGTAAATATGTATAAATATAATAATATTTTGCAAGAGTTCTTTTTGTACATAAATAAAGGACCCCTACTCTTTTTAATTGGTGCCATGAGATCTTTTATGTCCACCTAAGCTGCCAAGAGGATGGGACCTCAGTTTAATACATCATCTAAAGGGTAATGTACTTAGAAGTGTGGCTCCCTTCTTATGCTGTAGTGTCAGTGATCCATCTAGCTGGCGTGGAAATAGAACTCACAGCCTTTGGCACTAAAAGTGAGTGTCCTATCTAATGTTCCACTTACTCACAAATATAATAAGATATCATTATCACTAATACAGACTTTAGAGTGAATGTAATACACTGTATGCTCACACCTCTTTCATTTTAATCAAATGGTATGTGGGAATATACATGTGCCTCATGAAAGTCTAAGGGCCATAATTATGATCCTCACAACACCAGTGCTTAAAGTTTACATTTTCCAGCTGACTGGCATCTATATATACTTGTGTGTATTGGTTATGTGTGTGGCATATAAGGACAACAGCACAGATGGCACTGTCAATGTATCAGCACAATCAGGTAGATAAATGCAACATTTTGATTCATTTTCCTCAGTTTTTAGCACTGTCATGACAGCTACATAAATAGATGGAATGGATCCAGATTCTTTGTAATTTGTCAAGGATGTCTGTGGTGACACATCTAAGCATTAAACCTCACAGGATAAAACAAGTGGAAAATGAAGCAGTTTGTGTTTTGTTGGAGGCTGGCCACTATTGTCATAACCCAACTCCTTTATATCCCTTTAGTTAGCTTATATATCATCATACATTTATCTCAACAATTTCCAGGATTTGGACCTAATTGTATGTTTACAACCATATACTCAACATCATGATAACTACGTAATGTATGTTTTCTCCAAATGTTTAAATAAGCACATATTTATGTTTATTAACAATTTCTAGGATTTGGACCTAATTGTATGTTTACAACCATATACTCAACATCATGATAACTACGTAATGTATGTTTTCCTTCAAATGTTTAAATAAGCACATATTTATGTTTATTAATAATCTTTATATTCCCATTTTTTGCCAGATTCCTCCAACTTAGTTTAATTTTGAATGAATAAAAATGTAGATATCCAACAATGACTCAACAAACAGGATTTAAAGGAAGAATCATCATCATCATCAAACCCCCTTTTTCCCATTTTCTAAATGGGGTTGAGATTTCATGCCAGTTGCCGCCATATCTCTCTCTCTCTTTTCAATGCCACTCTCCTGCCTTCTTCAACAATTATGCCTGACTGTCACAGCTCTTCTCTCACACAATCCATCCATATCTTTTCTGGGTGCCCTCATTTCCTTTTGCTTTATTCCTGACTGTCCCAAATCCTCTTCATCAGATTGAATTCTGTTTTCCTGTACATGTACTCAAATCACAATAATCTGTTCTCTTTGACCTTTCTGTACAATTGGAGCTACTTGGTGTGATGACCCTCCACCTCTGGGCCAGTAATCAAGGAGCCTCAATCCTCGACACTGACACCTGTGGGGAATGTTCACTGGAAGGATGACAAGTACACACCCAGTATTTCCAGATGCAGCTCTCTGCATCAGGTACAATCAAGCATAATTTCCCTCAAGAGCACACAGAGAACACAGTAAGTCTGGCACTGGTTCCTCTCTCTTTCTCCAAATCTGCAGTAAGACTCCCCACTGGCACAGCTGTAGAGCTTAGTCTTTAGCCAGGTTTCCAATGAAGTCCTCCAACACTCTTTCTGTCCAACCAGTGCTTCATGTCCCTGCCCAAATAGCTGGCATACACACTCTTTGAGATTTGATTTGCACACACATACACACCAGGGAAAGGCTGGCACAGGTTTACTAGCTATACCCCCTCTTGCCCAGACTATAAGGTAGTTATCACTGCCACCAGAACCCCTCTCCAGCTACTTTAAGGCCTTTACAAGGGTACCAAAATACTGAGTGAAATTAATATTAATGCAAATGGTAGTTTGACCAAGAGCAAGGCTATTAGGAGTGGCCCACACAGTGTCACCAAATAAATATGCAACTATTCTCAAAACTAAAATTTCTCTATAAAGAACAGCCACAATGGAAGGTTTAAATATATTTAATAATAAATAATAAAAGAACAAGAAAATACTAAGTATATATTCACAGTGACTTCAGAGTTCAAATCACAGGAAATATTTAACATTGAAGGACAGGCTCAGATAAATAAAGAAAAACAATATCTAAACTAAGCTTCACTATATTCCTGGCTGAATCTAAGAGAATTATACTATTCCTTAATAACTTACTTAACAGAGCAAGGCAGATGATGTGGTGAATGGTCCTTCTTGTTGTCAGGCCCAAGACAGAATAAAGAATGCTCAGTCTCACTCAGAGAATTCTCAAAATAATATCTAAAATATTACCTCTGGGATAGCTTGCAGAATGACATAACTTCTGGTCATCTGACTTCTAGTTCCCATGCACCCCCCCCCCATTGCTGGAAGCTTGCAGGAGTTATGTGTCAAAATACACACACAAGGGCTTTTGCTCAGATCTGTGGCAGGTGCTGGAAGTCATAAAAAATTGCATACCTCCACACTTCCAGAGTAGTAATTAGTTCACGTCAAAGACGATGCAGAAAGCTTCCTAATACAGACTTTTTGTCTCTGGCTGCATTGAAACCCGTGAGATAGCTTCTTTATGGCCTCTCATATGAAGGGATTTCATTTCAGATATATTTTAAAGTTTGCTAGACTGAGGTTAACCTTCTAGTTTCCTCTGTTAAAACATGTACATTTAAACAGTTACAATAGTGCATGTACATTTATGTTCACTCTAATAGGTCACACTGTGGATACATTTCAAACACAAGCACTTTACACATACCTTTTCAGCACAAATATCTGTACAAATCAGTTTGATATACACATGACTTGCAGTTCTAATAGATTTGTAACAAGCATCTTGTATAAAACAGGTTTGATATTCACAAATGAAATATAATCATTTACAAAATTCCAGCCACTTGTGCTGGCAGTACCTCCTATTGCACACTTGGACTTCTGCTCTGATTTCTTCATCAACCTACATTATGCATTGTGCCACCCATCTCAAGCATTTCATTTCCATTGCTTCTAGTTTCCTCAACTGCTCTGCCTTCACTTCCCAGATTTCTGCACCATACAGTATTACTGGTTGCACAACTGATTTGAACAACTCACTTTTCAGATTCTTTGGTATTTTACTGTCATACACTACCCTGGACACTCCGTACCATTTGGCTGCAGCCCCATCTAATTTTAGCTTTGACCTTCTCATTCAGGCTTCACATCTACTCAAACACTCTTCCCAGGTAATTGAAACTATTAACTTGTTCCATTATTTTCCTTTGTATCTCAGTTCACAACTTCTTCTGATTTCCCATATTTGTTGACATTACAGCTATCTTATCTGTACTCAGTTTCATCCCATGTGCCTTCAGTTTTTCATCCCATCCCCCTATCATTTGCTGAAGTTCTTGTTCTGAGGCTGCATGTAATGCCACATCAGCTGCATACAGCAACTTATTTATTTACTATTGTAATGTATTTACATTTATTTACTCGGAAAGTCTGACTGGGCACAGGTACCCTTTTTCAGCAGAGGGCCAGGGAGAAAATCCCCAAAGTATCATATTTAATGCAATCAGTATTTACAATAGCAACTTTAACAATGCATTTTCAGTGAATACATAGCATAATAGTCAGTATAATAAAATTTGTAGTAATACTCATATACATTAAATTTTCAAGCCTTGTAATGAGACTTTACAGGCAGAAGAGTGGTGTACAACATATGTAGGAGTAATTTAAGAACTACAAAAGAGTGAGGTGTTAGACAAGATAAGCAAGTTTCAGTGTTACCAAAAAAGTAGTGGTGGCACAGTAATTTGGTTGTGCTAATATAGTATAGTAGTTTTAGAAGTACAATAAAGTGAGGTATTAGAAGGGGATAAGCAGGTTAAGTGATTTATTGCTTTAAAGAGAAGTATAACAAATGTGATGCAGGGTGATGCAGGGTGATGAACTTTGTTGATCTGTCCCCTCTGACCTGTTTGCTAATGTAGTCCATCACCAGTATGAACAATAGTGGGCTTAGACCTGAATACTGGTACTTACCCACTCCCACTTGGAACATACCTCTCAACCTCTCAGTGCAAGAAATCTAGACAAAGCCAGAAAAATGTGGGGACAAAGGCCGAAAAATAGGGACAGATTTTAAATATTGCTCCTATAAACTTAGAAAGTTGCTAGAATGACAGATTTTACATTATTATATATTTTCTGAAGGATAGGAAGTCTAAAATTCAAATGTCTATCATTATTTAATATTATTTAGTGACTTCAATTCTCAACAATTTGCCAGAAGACCTCAAATGTCATGAGGAACAAATAAAAATTAAGAGGCAAAAATCTGGACACTCTACAAAAATCTGGACAGTTGAGAGTTATGCTGGGAGCCGCTGCGACTCCAAACACTATGTGTACTTTTGTCATTGGATCCTTGTATATAACTTGAAGTAATTTCACCAATGTTTCTGGTACTTTAAACCATTCTGCCAAATCAGCATTCTTGGGACCTTGTCATATACTTTCTCCAAATCAAGCAATATCCAGTTGGACTCTTTCCTCATCTCTAGCTTCTTTTCAACTATCTGTCTTAATGCAAATGCTAGGTCAGTTGTGTATCATCCTGATCTGAATCTGAACTGATCACCTCCTATCTTACTGTCTACTACTCTGCATATTCAGTTATTAATGAGCCTCTCTAGAACTTTTCATGTAGTGTGACAGGAGACTGATACCTCTATACTGTCGACAGTTGTGAATGTCCCCTTTATTCTTGTACACAGCTACTAGTATACTTATTCTCCAGTCATATGAGTACCCTCATGAACCATTTTACCCTAACTCACCCAACATCTTGATCATATTTGTGGTAACCTCATCTAAGCCTGCTGCTTCCCCTGATTTAATTTGCTTTAATGCAGTTCTTACTTCTTCTATGGTGGGCCCTCCTCGTCTTTCATTGTAGGCTGTATCTGGGACAGTACAGCTTTTGTGGGTTTTTTTTAATTCAGAAGTTGATGGAAGTATTTCTTGTATCTGCCTTTGATGTCCTGTGGAATGATGAGCAGGTTGTTGCTGGCATCTCTTACGAAGGGTGTCAAATGACTATCTTTTTTATCTTTCTGTCTGTGCCTTACAGTCTGATAGACTTTCTTTGTACCATCAACTGAGTCACTTTCCAGAAGCTGATAGAATGCCTCTGATGCCTTTTACTTCACTATCACAATTCCTCTCTGAACCTATTTGTTAGCTGACCAGTATTCTTTCTTAGCTTGTCTGTCTTTTCTATCCCACCTTTTTCTGGCATTCCTTCTTTCTTCTGATGATTTCTTGGACTTGTGCATTTGACCACTAGTTTTCCTTTTGTACCTTATTTAAATACCTGTCTCAACTGCATATCTGTTCTATAGTCCTCACAAACACTATTTTGAGGAGCTGACATTTTTCTTCAACTCCACTTATTTTCCCTTCTTTCTGAGGTGCTAGAGCCCAGAATATTTCCTTGAGCTCTTGTGCTTTCTGTCCAGTCAGCTTCCAGGTTTTCAGACAAGTCTCTGCTGATCTTCAAGCCTTCTTTGACCACTGCTTGCAGCTGATTATGGCAACCAGTGGTTTAAGCTGTGGGCTGACTGTTTCACTGAGGATGACTTTGTAATTGTTTCTTCTACCTTAGTGCCCTTTCCTTACTAGGAAGAAGTCTGCTGAATTGCATGCTGGTTACTCTTGTATGTGATCTTGTGGCAGTATCTCTTGCTGAACCACGTAATGGCCTTCATCAAGCCATTAGACAGACAGAAGTCTAGAATTACCTTTTCTTCTTTTTCCTGTTGCCCCACTCATGTGGGTTTAATGGAAGAACCGATGCCAAAGTTTAGGGAAAATGATCAAGTTTAGAGTCAACACATTCAGAAATCATTCATCAGGATTCCAACAGACTATAAATCACAGCTATTTAAATATCTAAAGCCAGTCATGTTAGAAAAGTAATAATTAAGCCAATCATATTCAAGGAAAAAAGTCACATGATATGGCAAACACCATGACAGCTTTACCACACAGTCCCGTTCAAAATAGAATGCATACTTTACATAAAACTTAAAACTTAACAAAGACAGGTTTGACTAATTCTGTGTTTAACTAATGACATTTGATTACTAATAATTCAGTGGGGAGTCTGAAAATATTTTTTATTTTGCATGTTTGCACACCAAACCAATGACTGATGAGTTATACTGCCCTATCATGGACTTTCACTGAAGCTCTCCTAGAAGCAACAGCTCTGGAATGATTTCAGCTGCTGATACTCCAGCCTTTATTGCACAGATCATGCCTGCCATATGTTTCCCCAGTCTGTCAGTTGTGATACTTGTTGAATCATGCTTTTGTCGACTAAAGAGCAGCCACATTGCACTTGTGTACAGAAATGCATACTGTGTTTTTGAATATGTTGCTCATTCTCACAATCATAATGAAGTAACAGTTATAATTTCAAATAAAAGTTGTTAATGCAGTAAATAATACAGAACACAATATACTTTTAATATCAAATTCTAAATAAAGAGAAGTAATCTTAAAGGAAGAGTTGATCTAATTCATCAGGCTGAAATATGCTGCCATTTTCAATTGTCTGAACTATGAAAGGGATTTGTAAGTGGTAGTTGCATAGGGCTGGTGAGCATTAAAATGCAAATACTAGAATTGTACAGAATTCACAGACATGTCCAAACACCTTAGAGTATCCTCATATATTTCCGGGTGTCTAGAAGAATCCAGGTAAAGAGTAAGTATACAAATAAGTGCCAGAACATTTTCAACAATTCACAAATATATGACTTATGGTATACATGTGACAGCCAGAAATTTACATCAAGCCAGCTACGGGCTGCCACCACTAAAATAATGAAAGACATATTACATGATCCAGGGCCACTAATGTAATGCACAATAGGACAATGCTAAACAATATGTGTCATGTGACACAAATCTACTCAAGTGATCTATTTAAACAATGCAAACCAGATGTATATGGTAACACACAACTGTATATAAAAGTGCTGATATACAGCTACACACAGCCCCCCAAGCTAGTGACATCACAAATCTTCCACTAATGACAGGGAAATGAGCAACACACCCCTTTATTATAATAAGATGGTAATTAACCCTGTTCAACAAGTATGATCAAAGAGGGTGAAATGTTTCACCTGAGCACTGATTTTTTTTTATGCTTGCTTTATCTTTGATATGCATTTTATCTTATTTTGTTTACTGCTTTTATTTTAATACTTATATATTATTTACACTGGTATCTTAATAATCTTTGTTTGATTTGCGTATTGAAGTTCTTCTTTATTTTGTACATACTTTTTTCAGACTTTTCTTTCATATTTTTGTTTAGATTTTATCCATTTTGTAAAGTGCTTTGAAATAAAGCTGTGTAATAGCAGTTGAGTTAAGATAACCTGATATGAGTTTCAAAACAAAAAACTTGCCCATTTAGGTATGTCTGAAGTCTGTGGTCCCTGCTTGTTGTCATACGTAATGATTTTTCCAGCTGTATTTACTTTTTGCATAAAAAACTTAACCTTGAGCTAACAGATAAAAGAGGAATTTTTCTTGCTTGCAGACAAGGTTTTTCTCCAACTAACCACAAACATTTTCTTGTATGTGATTTACCAAAGAGTCAGAGTCTATTCAACATTAGACATTGGCAAGGAAAGCAGTTACCCAGGATGTTCAACATTTACAGGAACCAGCATATGACTTTTAAGAGATGGAAAAACGTTTTTAATCTAGAGACCATTTATATTACTTCAGGATATTATGTGCCCTGGGTAAAAGAACATAGCTGCTTAGTATATTCAAGTGACAGTCCATATATGGTAGTAAATAATTGCTCGATAACAAAAATTAGAATCAGCTCAAAATTTCAAATATGCTGAACACACTGGAACATTAGCAAAGAGTTAATTTTATAACCGACTATTCAGTTTGTTGGAGGTATTCAGGTTGGCCTGGGTATCCTTAATGCACCAGTGGTAGGTCACTAATTCATTACAAGGAGAACATTCAGAAGGTATGTGAGACAGAGTGAATAACAGAGGCAGTGCAAATCCAGGGAAGAAATTATGAGGGTTCATATGCAGGTCACTCTACATTTTAAAGCAGCTAGGTCTGTGGATAACTATGTAGTGCAGTAAAGGTGACTGAAACAGTCAACATGCCAAAGGTTATACAACAACTGCCTGGAGTAGGCTACTGTGAAGTGTACAAGTTTGAATCCAGTTTATTTTACAAAGGAATAACTTTGCACATTGCCGGAGTACATATTACCAGAATTATAGCTTTCAGTAAGGATGGGAGGACTCTACCCACCACACCCTACTAACTAAATGTTCTTAGCTGAGATCACTGTGGTTTGGCATAGGTTATATCACCTGGGGAAGGGGATTGATGCATGAGGTTTAATTCACTGAACACAGATTTACTTGATCTGCGGCAATGTGTACTGTAGTACAATTATGCCAAGCATGCTAACCTAAGAAATGGATGTATTCAACAGATGTAGTGTTGGGGTAAAAGTGATACATTTAAAACCATTTCTCAAAAGCAGGACTGCAACACACACATTAGTTATTTTCTCAAGTACTTGTTGTGTTGTACTAATTCCTCTCCTTTTTGTATTCTATATGTTACCTGGAATGACAGAGGCCTGCCACAGAATATCTAGTTATCTATCTAATCTCTATCCTTCTGTATATATATATATATATACATATATATATATATATATATATTCAGCAAGATTTGGTTAACTAAGCAAATAACACAGGTGTGTGAGGTTGAACAATTCTCGGGGTTGCGGAATATGCCCTCTTCATGGTATCGTATGATCTTGGAGTTAGTATACGTCATCAGCATGTTCTGCTACAATAACATACATTTCATAAATGACAACGTGTTAACTACACAAGTCAATGAAAAAAATGACCAAAAAACTGATCATAAAAGAAAAACATATCTTCCTTTTGTGCTTGGTAAAACAAGTTTTACTTAGAATGATTCCATTATGTAAGAGTTGAACATAATTGCTCAGAAACTACTCTGGCAATCATAACAAGTTGAGAAATTGAAATGATATATATGATGCAGTTCAAAAGCAATTTGTTTTGCCTTCATACTTATGAGAAGGAGCATGTGCCCACGTGCACACACACACACACACACACACACACACACACACACACACACACACACACACACACACACACACATGTCTGATATGACCAAAGTAAAATATATCAACATGCTGTTGCAGTAGTTAAGCTTCTTGAAGGTCTAGAAGTCAAAACTTCTCTTGAACCTATAAACTTTCTCTCTAATCCATTGCATGCTAATAACTGGACACCAAAACCACTCTGCATTAGACCATCATTAGCAGTGATTTTACAAGTTCATAAGTTAATAGGTCATTATTAGGCTACTGGCACAAGAGCCTTTACATGCCTAGCCAATAATGCCCCAGATATGACAATATTATATCTTAATTTCCCCGATATGGGATGGGATAGTATCAGAGTAGTGGGTCTTTAGGTGCTGGAGCCCTGAGTCATTTTACAGACTTCCTCTGTCCATAAGGGACATGGACAGTACTCTGGGAGTGAATTTACGGATCTCCCATCCATTTATCCAAATTCTTTATGAAGAGCATGAGTGGCAGCCTTGTTTAATGAAGACAGGATGTTTATTCCGTAGACAAGGTAGCCTTTGGGATATGTATCTGTCTCTCGAGCAAGTTCTGTTAGAGTCACAAATAAGGTTCAGGTCCTTGGAATGCATAACCTTCATATAAGTTTTCTTGTGAATATGTAACATTTTCATCAGGGTTGGATCAGAGAATGCTTTGAAGCTCAGGCATACGTCACCTCTCAATAAACAATGTGAGATGGATTAAAGGGATAGGGCCTTTATTTGGTCTGCATAAGACATACACTTTGTATTTTTTTTTTTTTAGTGAGAAGCCTCTGGTGCCACTCCATTTGGTGTAAGTGCCTGGTTACATACATGCAGAAGGGAACATTGTACTCTATTATGAGCCTGATGAGGGCTGAGTACAATGGCACTATGACTTCCTTTGATCTTTATGCCATGCCTTTGCTTATAAGTTGAACCACACAGAAGGATTTCCTTGCTACTGTAGCTACCTTGTGGTTAGAGTTTAGGTTACTTTCTATCTGTGATCCTAGGTTCCTCACCACTGGATCAGCTTTTAGGGGGTGTGCTATCAATGTTATAATTTGCAGTTATATCTGATTAACAAAGGGTAGGATTACGCATTTTTTAACATTTAGTCTTAGACCCTGGTTTTGCCACCAGTCATCTGTCAATTTTAGGCCAGTTTGTAGGATGTCAGCACCATCTGGGGACAGTTTTCAGTCACTGACAAACTTTGTGAGCCAGAGACCACCAACATTGGTCTTCACTTCAGAGAAGTATATACCAAACAGGAGGGGTCCCAACACTGAGTCCTGTGGGATACTGGTAGTAACAGGTTTCTTATCAGAAGTGGATTCTCCTATCTGGACAACATGTGTCCTGACAGTGAACCAGTTGATTATCCATCTGACGATGTAGAGGTTTATACCTAACTCAGTAAGTTTATCTGTGATCCCCAAGTTTGGCTAGGTCTAGATAATAGGTGTGTACTATTTTGCCCTCATTCATGGCCCTAGGGACTTTCTCAAAGAAGTCAACCAGATTGAGCAGACAAGACCTCCCTTTGACAAAGTCAGATTGGGTCTTGTCCAGTGTTTGGAGAATTCCTATGTCATTCTTGATCAGGTTCATAATAATTCTCTCCATGACCTTGCAGATAAGACTGGTCACACTTACGGGTCTGTAGTTGCCTGGGTCAGTTGATGTGCAGAGGGATGATTGCTGCAGTCCTCCATTCCTCTGAGACAAAGCCCACCCAGAGTCTGTAGTTAAAGAAGGTTTCTAGTGGCTTTGATATATTCTGTTTTAAGCTATTTAAGCTATTTAAGAAGCATCCTGGAATGTTGTTGAGACCGATGGAGGGTGTGTTTTTGAATTTAGTGAGCACAGTAAGCACCTGTTCCATCAATAGTTGCAGAAATTTCTTTGGGTATTTAGGAGGTGATGGGGGAGAAGTTTAAACTGAAATTGTCAACCAGCAGGTTTGGTATAGTTTTAGGTTGGGTGTAAGTGTTGTCATTCATGATTACCTTGGCGCATTGCTGAGAGTTTCCCCTGAGGTTATGCACATAGTTAAAAGAAACCTTATGGTTATCCTTCACCTGAGAGGCTATCTGTGCCTCACAGTTTGCTTTGGAAGATTTAACCAGCTCTCTAATTTGTTTGTGTCTTTTTGTACTGTTTTGTCAGTTTCTTCTTGGCTTTGGACAGGATTTCTTTCCTTTCGTTGAATAGCCTATTTATGCTATGGGTCCACCAGGGTGGGATTTTTTTGCCTGTAATCATAGGTTTGACTTGGACAGGTGCTGCCTCCTCCATGCAGCTATAAATATAGTTGTATAGTGCTTTTGTGTACAGCTGAGTGTAGGCCTCAGTGTCATCCAAATTTGGAGGGGCTTGGAAGTTTAATAATCTGTCACTTAGTTTAAGGTAATTGGTCTTAGCAAAGTTCTTAACAGGTTTGAAGTTTGAGGGGGGTTCTAGGTTCGTTTTAGTAATAAAAGAGATCATTTTGTGGTCAAATCTTACCAGGGAGGAGTTACTGCATGAGAGAGAGCAGCATCCCCCCATATTTGTGAGTATTAGGTTTAGGATATTAATACATCTAGTTGGGAGGTAACTAGTTGCTCCAGGGTGTTTGAGGTGATGAAGTCCAAAAAACACTGAGCAAGTGAATTATGGGTTGTATAAGTCTCCCAGTTTATAGAGGGGTAGTTGAAGTCACCCATAATTATGGTGTTAGGCTGAATGTTAAGAGATTCCAGTAGGTTTAGGTAGGAGGTGTGGCTTTCCCAACTCATGTTAGGGGATCTGTAGCTGGCAAGGATATGATAGGGGGTTGTACCTATGGTTAGCTGGGCATGGAACAGCTTAAGTGAGTCATGTTGTTGGGTCAGTCTAGCAGTGTACTTTCTGATATATAATAGAATGGGATATGACAATATCTCCTGATTAGGGTTGCCACCTTTTCAAATGGCCAATGTGGGACATTTTCGGGACACACATCAGATTTTACAGGCCGACACATACCCACGGTCAGTACAAAGGATAGAATTTAACTTTTTTTCCTAAATAAAAGCTTATTCCTGTAGCAGTTTAGTTGCTTATTATGTTTCTTGTAACATGTAGGTATTTCAGATACAGAATTAACTATTTTATGCAACTATTACATAAAATATGGGACATAATTATGTCCTACAATCTCAGGACATTTGCCCTTTTTAATATTTTTTGTCAGGACACAACTGCCCAATGAGGGACTGTCCCTCTCAAAGTGAGACAGGTGGTAACCCTACTCCTGATACATAAGCCCAATATGACAGTATATATTAAGGGCACACTTACATGACTCCTCCCATCAGCTGTAGGTTTACATGTTTGAGAAATGACATGCTTTGGGTTGTTCCTTTTTCCCTTAAGGGTAGCTTTATGTTTTACATAAGATGATGCTTCATGGAATGCTCCTCTTATTTTTACTTCCACTTTACACCAATTCTACATACTTCTACCACATTACTGACTCACATTATCATGCTCCTCCCCTCATTTGCATGCCTCCTTATCTGACATATATGTTTATTGTTTTGTCTGGCTTCATGTAGAGTGTTTTACTGAACTTCCAAAAGTCAGCATGTTTATTCTCATGCCACACAGACCTATCTGCTGAGCAAGCTGTTCCTGAATTCCACCAAAACAATTTATTTGTATTACAAGACATGGGGCTGTTAGCTGCAAGTCTAATAAGGAAGATGTATTTGTTATTAGAGACGTAAGAAGCAATGGTAGTTGTTGTAAGTTAACAATAAAAGTTTGTATAAAGACACAGTGTGTGAAATGTAAATGATTAAGGAAAGGTGATTAAGTTTACTTAATTTATCTTTGACAACAAAACTATTTCTGTGTTTGACATTTTCTAATTTTTTTAGTTTCTTTGATGTCTGTGTTTAATTAAACATTAATTACCTGCACTTTTCAGATACTGTTAAGTGTCATGCAATCTGCCTAAACTACCACTAACATAGGTAGATGGGGCATTGCTTTAACATTCTCTTAGAAGGATAGATACAGTAGGGTGTTTTTTGCTACTTGAGACTAAAGGTCTAGAAAACCTGAATATTTCATTTCTGATCCAAAAGTTACCTTTTATCTGGTTTGCATTTGTTTAAAGGGTCAAACATGCTTGTTCTTCTTACTGCACTTTTCATTTAATTAATGATTAGTGAAAGCATTGAACAATAAAATCAGAACTGCTGCTTTGGGGCTGCAATTATGATGGATCCAATGATCTTCCTATATAAGATAAGACAAACATAAAAAAAATGGTTCAACAACTGTAAGTGAAACAACAGAAAACACTTAAATTGTCATATAGCTCCTGAAAGATCTGCAGTTATAATGATTAATATGTAGAATTTTCTGACCTCTGTATGACCTGGGATTAAACACTGAAAAAAGGTATGACCTGGGATTAAACACTGAAAAAAAGTTATTTTATGTATCTTCTTATTTATGAATTTATTTTTGGAACTGCTTAAAGACCTAGAGAAACTTTTATAAATAGGAAGTTCATCAAGTTATTTCCAAGAGAAACTATCCAAAAGACATAGCTGAAAAGCATAACTTAGAATCTCCAGAGCTGTGCAGTATAACTATAGTGTAGGAGCATGGCAAGTCACCTAATAGGGAAGTATTTCATCCACTGGCACACTCACAAACATTCCACACATAACACCAAACACATCACACATAGCAGACAACACACCAGTGTCTCACAAATACGGTAAGTTACCCATAAGGTAAAACAGTAAACCAAACATACTAGTCATTGCCATCTCAATTGTGAGACAAACTGATGTCCATCTCACCGGGCTTGACAAGGAAAAGGTCATGGTCAGTTGACTGTCTGGTGCCAGAATCCACCACATCATGCACACACTTTAGTCTCTCCAAAACAAGTACAAGTATGACTGTCTCATTGTCCATGTTGGTGTGAATGACTTGAGACGTATCTCCCTGGACTATATCAAGAGAGACATGACTGAGCTCTCAGAGTAAGTGTTCCAGGCAGGTATGACCCTAGTCCTAAACAGCATCCTACCTTCACCAAGAATGTTACCACAATGCCAACAAAAAATAATTGACTTCAACATGTGGCTTAGATTTTGGTGTCATTCCAAGGGGATCCATTATCTGTCTGCCTGGAATGACATGGTTGACAGGCCTCATTGCTTTGCCTGTCACCACTGGGATTCCAGATCCTGGCCAAGACTCTCGCCTCCCCCATTATGCCTTTTTAGGCAAGGTCCCAAAGACAAATCTTCCAGCATATAAGATATGTCAAAAAGCTGCTAAATGCTAGAAGACTTAACCTGAAAATGCACACACTGGATGCCCTCCTTGCACAAAATTCCAGAATATGTGGAATGAGTGTATGTATATATATATATATATATATATATATATATATATATATATATATATATATATATACCTATTTAGTATATAAAAATTGGTTTGTTTACATGTTTTTATAGTTGTATATATAAATATTTTAAATGTTATGTATTTTAAAATGTTGAATGTACCTTTAAATGTTGAATGAGCTGATGATGTCACTGAGAGAGTTTTCTATATATTCCAGCATTTGTAACTTTTGTTTGTCTGAAGAAGTTCACGCATTGGCAGTGTTCGAAAGCACTTACTTTTATTTGTATAAAGTTACTTGGAGTATACCCTTGCCTTTGTTGTTTTCTTAAGTTTGTCATGTTTTTGGTCCAATTGAGTTTTGAATATGGCAAGTGGTTTCTCCTCTAACTCTTTACCTTTATTCTCTCAAGAGAATTCAACTTTCCCCATTGAGGTGAATACCGTAGGGGGTTTGGCTTTGGTATTACAACAGTTGACTTCCAGAGTGGATGCCTTATCAACAAAGATTGATTGTATCAACTCTCCCCCTTGTGGACAGGAGAGAATGGAAGCTAATACTAGTGGTGCTTCAGTTATTTTTTCTGGTTCCCTCCAAATTCCATCAGGTTCTGGCTGTGAAACTAGGGGTCTCATTATTGGGGCGCCTGTTGTCCCAAGAAGCAACAATGAGGTTGGTAACTCAATGGAACTAAGAGACAATAATATTTCTACCCCTTCTCTCATTAATTGCTTGAATGAGTCTGTTTTATTTATTGCCAACTCTACCAGTGGTGCTGCTGGTCTCCAAAATAACATTGACAACAATTCTTTAGTGGATAACCTCAGAATGTTTGATAACAAGCTATTTAAATTTAAGAAATTACAGCTCGAGGTCTCCTATTTGAACGAATGCATTAGACTATGTTTAATTCCTAAGGGACTTTGTCAATGGAAATATCCATCAGGTTTAACTCATAACTCTCCTTTACATAAAGAGTTACTAAAGTTATTTGATCAACAGAGCTGCGTCTACCTGAAACTCCTCATTAAATATTAAAATGAGGAAATGGAGTGTCTTAAAGTTGAGCTTCTACACCTTTAGAGGAACTTATTAAGAATCATGTTGACTTTTTGCGTTATAAATATGATTTTTGTCGCATTTTTGTCAGCATTAAGAACACTTTGGTGAAGCTTAAAGATAATAAACGTAAGAAAATAGAGAGGGATAGGCATGACTACTCTGATGGTACCGCTTATCCCCTCCCACCTGCCATTAATATAAGATCGTCTACCAATCTGATTGTTCCAGTTGGCGAGCAAGAAAGTGGTTCATTCCAATCAGATGAACCCATTTCACAGGATACATCCACGGACAACAGCCAGGCTAGTGCAACTAATAATTTGGTTAGGCACAGTGAACGGTTGAATAGAAATGGTGAAAATAGGGACAAACAGGGTTTTCAGGCTGGTCAACAGGGGGAATCAACAGAATCTGCGGAAGGGTCGCCAGTTAAACTATCAGAATACCCAGAGGAAGAAGAACAATCAACGCCAACGTTAACTCATAAATATGATGTAAACCATGATGTTTTGGATGTACAGACTCAGTCAAAACTATGAATAATTACTTATTCAACTAAGGATTTTAAAATCTTTAATTATACCACTTTTGATCCACTGAGTGAATTGATTGAGTTACTTTCCAGGGGTTTGTCATTCGTAGCCTTGAAGAGAGCAGACTTGGCTGAAACAATACTCAATTTAAAAATGTTTGTATTTAAGTTGAACCTTAGGATTCTGTTTGGTAATTTTAATAGTTTTAACAATGACCTTAGAGTTTTGAGTACTGTTAACCCACTCCTTCACAATGTTTTGTCTACCTTTGAAAAATTTTTTGAGGTTAACTTTAGAACTGAATTGAACAGCCAATTAACCATGTATGTTAAGCCAAATGTGTCACCTGTTGAATATGATTCTTTGAATCTGTCGAGGTAACAAAGTGTATGGGTCCTAAAGCCTGATAAGGATGGGGGCTTGATTTTTATTGATGAATTTGAGTATAATAACAGACTGTTACAGATTTTGAACACAGAAACATATGAAAAGGTTTCTATTAATGAATTTCATGGGGCAAAGAGAAAAGTACAATTTCTTATTAATGAATTGTTTACTGAAGGCAGAATTGAAATTGATATGTGTAATTATCTTAGTATGGTTCCCCCTGTGACTCCTGTCATGTTTGGATTACCTAAAATCCATAAGGATTTAGAAAATCCACCTTTTCACCCCATTGTGGACAGTAAAAAATCTATGACATATGGGTGTGCAAAGGTTGTTGATCTTAAATTAAAAAAATTTGTAGGTACTGAAAAACAAATTTGTTGGGATTTGTGGGATTTTTTGAGTTCCTTGAACAAAGTTAATTTTAATGAATCTTATTATTTTTTAAGGATTGATGTTAAAGATTTGTATTCTGTGATACCCCAAGCATTGGGTATTGAATGGGTAAGAGAATTTTTGATTTACAAAGGTGTACCTAGTGAAGAAATCAACCTTAGTGAATACTGGACATAGTGTTATTCAATAACTACCTTATTTTTAATGATGAATATTATCTCCAAAAGACCAGTGTTGCCATGGGTTCCCCATGTGGGGGGGAGCTTTGCCAACTGTGTAATGGCATGGTGGGAGAAGGAAATACTCTTTGAGTTGCCCCTATATAAGGAGAAAGTGGTTTGGTATACCCGTTTTTTTGGATGATATATTCATCATTTTGAATAGAAACTATGAGACAGCTTTAACCTTGGTGAATTTTATGTCAACTTCTACATCTTTTTTAAGGTTTACTTTTGAATTTAACACTGAGGTAATTTCTTACCTGGATGTTATGATAAGAAAGGACATACTTGAAAATAGATATATAGCAAAGATTTAACATAAACCTACGTATTCAAACTCATTTTTACATTTTGGCAGCTATCACCCCCTTCATGTGAAAAGAGGTGTGGTGAAGGGACAAATGGTGAGGGCTGCTAGAATGACCACCTTAGACACAGATTTTATTATTGAATGTGAGATATTGAAAGATATGTTCATTAAGAGAGATTACCCCATTCCCTTGGTGGATGATATCATCGTGGAGGTTATTAATAAAAGAAATAATGGTTGGTTTAAGCCCATTCTTAATAGACCCGTAACTTTAGATATAAGTAATGATTGCAAAGAGGTGTTGAATGAGCAGCAATTTGATGCTATGAATTTAGAAGCTACCAGCATTGATACTGAACCTTTTCCCCTAAAATTTATCACCAAGTTTTCTTTGGATTCTTATTATTTGAAGGAGATTATTGAGAAGTTTTGGTTTGTACTGATGAAGGATCCTTCAATTCACCTTAAGATAACTGATAAGATGGCAATAGTGTTTAAGAGGAGTAGAAACCTTAAGAATATGTTAGATAATAAAATATGGTGCCCATCCTTTAATGCAGGTATGTGGAAGTGTGGGAGATGTAATATCTGTAAGTTTATTACTGTTACCAAGTCATTTTTTCTTAATAATAGTAATTTCAAAATTAAGGAAAAGTTTAATTGTGACACTTCTGGGGTTGTTTATGTTGCTAAATGCCAAGTATGCCCAGGATTTTATATAGGCAAAGCAGAGAGACACTTTAAGCAAAGAGTGTATGAACATCAATATGCTATCACAAAATCTAATTCCAACAATGCCTTAGCTAACTATGTGTTGGACAATCCTGGGCATCACTTCCAGTACTTTATTACTGATCAAGTGAAGAGAACATCTCGTGGTGGACCATGGCAGTTATTACTGGTAGAAAAAGAACTTTTTTGGCAGTTTAGATTGAATGCCTTTGTTTATACAGGGCTAAATGACTCCTGCTGTATTAAATGTGTTCTGAGAATGAAATCCCTTGAGAGATAATGTTTAATTGTATTTATTAATTTAATGGAGCAATGTATTTTATATATATATATATATATATATATATATATATATATATATTTATATTTTTCATAAAGTATATATATATATATATATATATATATTGTTTGTTATGTATTTTAAATGTTGAATGTACCTTTAAATGTTGAATGAGCTGATGATGTCACTGAGAGAGTTTTCTATATATTCCAGCATTTGTAATTTTTGTTCACACATTGGCAGTGTTCAAAAGCGCTTTCTTTTATTTGTATAAAGTTACTTGGAGTATACCCTTGCCTTTCTTGTTTTCTTATGTACAACAGTAATCAGATTACATGTGCATCATTGTGCACAAGTCCAGTACTAGAAGATAAAGTAACATTAACATAGTCTATTTACAAGATAAAGACATTTTTGTTCTTTGTAGCTGTCACCCAACAGTCATGTCCTGGAGTTCCTTCATAACCTTTCACTCTAACATCTCACTGTCCAACTTGCTGGACTGAGACCCCCACCCAAAGTGGAATCGGTGAGACCATCACTGAATCTAAGCAGTTTGGAGAGTATCATGGAGAAGAGATCAGGATGTCTCAATGTGGTGTCATTCGCACAGCCACATGGCAGGTATATGCTTATTAAAAGAAGGGAACTCCAACTGGACAGAGCTGCTCATATCCTGTCATTACCATATGCAATTTCAGTTAGCTCCATCTCCCCATGTCCTCATTTCAGACTGCTATGTCATCATAGCACCATCTTCATTACCAGGGGAATACCAGATTAAGGGCAGTAACCTCAGCTTCCCTCTCTCTTGGAAATGGAAGGCACAATAATTTCCAATCCCCCCATTCATCCAATGTCTCAGCCACAAATGAAACGCAGGATGTTTGAGTGACAGTCGGGGCTCCATTCCTCTATGCCACAGAATCATATCCATTTATACATCCTTGCTACCATTAATGTAATATTTTATTTATTTATTATTTATTTTATTCTACATTTGTTTACTAGGAAAGACCGACTGGACGCTTGTCTGTTTTCAGTGGAGGCCTGGGGTGAAAAGCTCCACATATACACTAAACAGTAATATATGTAACATTTATACAGAATAGGCATTTATACAGGATAAACATTTGTACAATGAAATGTGATTAATTACATAACAAGTGTGTACGATACTGAGTGTTCGCACAGTAGAGTATTCACTATAGTAGAGGAATTAGCTATAATTAGATAGTATTCACACAGTAGAGATTTACAATAGTAGAGGAATTAGATATAATTAGATAGTAACAGTTGCAGAATGTGGAGAAAAGGTGAGTTAAGGAGTTAGGGGTTGTAATTTGGATGAGTGTTTCCAGGTTTAAATTATTTGCATGAGATGGTTAATAGTGGAAAGGTGACAGATTTAATCAAGCCTAGTAAGTGAGAGTAAGGTTGTGGGCATTAGTATTCTTAAGAGAGAAATGGCTTTAGTCTAGTCTGGGGTATTGCAGGGACATAGCCACTTGTTTTGTAAGTGAGTTTTTAGGAATGTTTTAAATTGAGAGGGGGTTGGGCTAGATGTTATTTTATATGGTAGTAAATTCCACACTTTGCCTGTATAGTTTGTGAATAGTGATTCCCCAGGTAAATTTCTGGCTGTATCAATTTTAATAAGTGGTTTGTTGGTTGAATGTAAAGTTCTGGCACTAGTGTGAGGTGGCAGTATATTTTGGAGAGCAGATAAGTTTTTTTCCCTTTGGTAGAATATCTTATGGGCCATGGTTAGTTGGTTATAGAGCAAAATATTTGGGAGTTTTAGCCATTTGAGTTTTTTAAGGTGGGTACACTGGTGAGCTCTTGATGGGGAATTGGTGGCGTATCTAGTAATTTTATTGTAGTAGGCATCAAGCTTGACTAATTGTGATTTTCTAAGGTTAGTAAGTATGGGAGATGCATATAGTAGTGTAGATATCAAATGTGATTGGGCAATTTTGGCTTTAGTGTCATTTGTAAAGTATTGTTTGTTCTTTTATAATATTTTAATTTTTTTATGAATGTTTTTATTGTTTGAGATATGTGAATATTGAATCTCATATTGCAGTCAATTTCTACACCAAACAGCTTGGTATGAGGTGGGAGGGAATGCCTGTATTATCTAATGAAGTTATATTAAAAGCGCATGAGGATACATATGATGTAGTGGGATGAAATAACATGTTTGGTATTTTGGGTGTTAAGAATTAACTGAGAGTTAGTTAGGCAGGTTTCTATTGCTTCCTATTCTATAGGAAGGATTGTTGTGTTACTTTTTGAAGTTCTTCAATAATAGTAGCAGCACAGATGACTGTTGAGTCATCTGCATACTGGATGAGAGATGCTTGTGGGATGAGGTGTGTAGGTTATTAGAGAAGACCGAGAAGAATAGTGGTCCTAAAACTGAGCCTTGCGGGACAACTAATGTTAAGGGAAGAAGGGGTGATATTGTTTGTTGCCAGCATACAGCTTGCAGATGCCCGGTTAGATAGTTCTGGAACCATGCAGGGGTAGACTGGTACAGGTTAAGGTAAGAGAGGACATTTAGGAGTTTACTGTGTGAGACCATATCAAAGGCTTTTGATAGTTCTAAAAAGAAAGAAGATACATAGCTACCATTATTTCTATGAAGGTTGACAGTGTTTGTAAATTACAATAATGTGGTTGTAGTACTGTGATATGGTCAGCAGTCATGCTGAGTATTGGTTAGTAGTTCGCTAGTATGCAGGTAGTCTGTGATTTGTTTGTGGACAATTCTTTCAAGAATTCTTGAGAGTAGAGATAGGATTACTATTGGGCAATAGTTCGAGAGGTCAGTAGAAGGGCCTCCTTTATGAAGAGGTATTATATGTGAAACTTTTTAGATGTTGGGGACTTGGTGTTCAGTTAAGGATCTGTTAATAAGGATAGATACTGGATAAGCAATAGCTTCAGCAGTTAATTTCAGGAAGTCTGCCGGTAAGTTGCCTACTGCTAAAGTAGTTGGCTTTAGTTTTTTAGGAGTTTTTTGATTGTGTTTGGATTGTGTTCATTCGTACTGGTTTCAGTGAGAATGTGGTTCTGTTTTTGTCTGGTAGAGAGTTGGGTGAGGTAGTAGAATGGTTTTGTTATTTAGACAATACTAGGATAGTCTCAGTAAAGTATGTATTGAATTGGGTGGCAATATTGTCATTTGTACTGGATGTAGTAGGAAGGGGTGTGGCAACTTTACCTGGTTGGAGTATATTGTTTATAGCTGTCCAGAATTTCTGTGAGTTATTACGTATATGGTTTGGGCTGTGGAGTAACAATTTATTTTATCCTGTTTAATGTGTTTTTTTGATTGATTTTTGAATTCACAATAGGTTTGAAATGCTGAGTGTGATTTGGTTGTGCGCCAATATTTCCAGGCTTTATCTCTTGACCTTAATTGGGATCTAGTTTCTTTAGTTAACCATGGGGCAAGGTTTGATTTAACTCTTATAGTTCTGGTGGGGGCTTGGGTGTCTAGGATAGACAGGAAGGTGGTATTGAAATAGTGAACAGCTTCTTCTAGAGGGAGATGGGTGAGTGGTGTCCAGCTACAATGTTTAAGATTATATGTGAGGTCATTGAGGTTGAGGTGTTTTTTGTTCCTTATTTGTTGGTAAATAATTTGCTTGGTTGGACTGATGTTTTGCCCGAGTAAATAGGTTGGGAGATGGTCACTAAGGCTCTCTGGTAGACAACCACAGTGAGTTGAGTGGGTTGGTCTATTGGTCAGTATCCAGTCTAGCATTGATTGCCTGTTGAATGCTTATTGTACCTGGTGGGTTGTTGTATGAGCTGGGTGAAGCCATCCAGGTTGATGTAATTTTTTTGCAGTTAGGGAAGTACAGTCTACCCAGTCTATATTAAAGTCATCCATAATTAATGTTTCCTGAGGGAGCTTTTCTGATACCCAATTTAGTATGTGTTCTGCTGCCTGTGTATTATCTCCTGGTGGGATATAGATGCCAATTATGTTTATATGTTTCCTTGTAAGTAGTAATTATGCATAGCCAATTGTGAGAGTTTTAATGTCAAATATTTCTAAGGATAGTTGTCTCTTGGGGAATACTCCACCTCCTCTTTTACCTAACCTGTCCTGAGGAATGATGTTATATCCTGGTGGTAGAATTTCATTGTTGGAGATTTCCAGTTCTAACCATGTTTCGGTGATAAGTACGATGTTTGGGGAGTATACAGCAAGGTTAGCATGTAGCTCATGTATTTTGTTTTTGATACTCCTTATATTAATATTTAGTCTGAGGATATCATTTGTATGTCTAGGGGAAAGGGAGTTGAGTGAGAGAGGTTGCTGTTGTTTGCAGGTGAGTTGATGTGTATAGGGGATGGGCTGGGATTAGGGTGAATGTCTCCACTACAGGCTAGACTGGATGTAATTATATCTAGGGTTTTTAAGAATTTCAGTATATGTTTGTTGTAATTTTCAAAGTTTATTTGAATTTGTGGGTGTGAGAGTAGTCTGTAATGAGTATGTTGAAAAAGTGAGATGTTGATTAAAGAGCAGGAGATAAAAATGTTTGTGGGTTTTGATCCTATAGGGTAATTGTGAGAGGTAGAATGAGAAGGGGTGGGCTCTATTAGGTTGTGGTCGTAGGTAGTGGCAATTGCCCCTGCAACTAGTATTATTAGCAGGGTTGTGAGAGTACATATTTGTTGTTTGTAGTGTGTGGGAGAGTGGTGGGGATCTATTGTTATAGCTTATTTGTTTTGAGTGTCCAAGTTAATGTAAGGTGATAGGGTAGTTAGTCTAGCTAGTTGTAATTTAGAGAGGATTGAGAAAAGTGTATTACGCTATATGGTTAGGCCAATTACTGGTGGTGGGCTTTGATTTGCTGGTGGAACCTACTGGGGAGTAATTATTGTTTGAAGCTGTGATTTGTGATTGGTTGGAGAAAGTAGAGGGAGTGGCTAGATGAGTAAAAACTACAGGAGAGGGTTGGAAATGGGAGTAGGGTAGGGGAGTGGAGTGAGCCCAAGTGGGTTGGGCTGAAATGGTACAGTGTGCGAGCTACAAAAAAAAATTCTACTGTCGGGTAAGTGATACACAAGGGTTTTCTGCACTGTTAGAATGTTTTGCCTAGTCTGATGAGTCTACTACAGAGATTAGTTGTAAAGGTAAGATAAGCTGTGAAGGTAAGTATCTCCCGTGACATTGCTATTTTGTGGTGTTTTCAGCTGATGGAGGGGATTGGGGATGGGAACTACTAAAGAAACATAGCTTTCAGCTTGGTATTGTGTACACTTTAGTTTTTATTTGTTTTTAAGAAAACAGGAGCAAATTGTATAATAAAGGTGGGTACACGTACAAGTTTAGTTTAGCTGTTCTCAGGGACCACTGTTTAATTCAATTAGAGCACGGTTCCATTTCTATTAACTTCTTGCTTCGGCTGTTGGAACTGGTAGTTATTGTAGCAGGACAGTTAAGTGAGGGTACCTGAAGTAAAAGGAGAATAAATGGAGTGGGGGAGAGATGAGAGGAATTAGTCAGAGAAGAAAAAAAGGAACAAAACAGCTACAATGGATACATAAAGAGAGATCATACAGCAGAATTATAGTTACAACAAGGTGATGACTGTTTTGTGACCATGCAGGCATCTGTACATAAAAGTAACACTGTAAATGCCTGTAGGATGCAGTCGCTAAGCAAAACAAGGTGGTCCAGCACTAGTTTCAGTTACTATAGAGTCTAAATAATACACATCAATTTCTTTAATAATCTATTACTAAAGAGACTACATAAAAAGCAAGTTATGGCCTCAATGCCGAATAACACGGATGGCAGGTATTTGTTAGCTTAAACAATGTGAACCTAAGCACAACTTGGTATTTACAGTTATAGCAATACTCTACAAGAACAGCATTTTTAAATGAAAAGTCTTTCACTATTAAAACATTATGCAGTACTATAACATGAAGTTACACCATGTATTCAAGTTGGCTATTCTATGCACAAGGCAAGTAATGCAGTAGACAGCTTAAACACTGCGAAATTAAGTACAGCATGGTGATAGCAGATATATTACAACTCAGCAAGAACAGTGTTTGTAAGTGACAAGTTGTACATTATTAAAAACACTATACAGTACTAAAACATGATGTTACTCCAGCATTCAACATTCATCTGCTCTGTGTACAAGATAATCTAGCTTAAAGTCTGTTGTCTTACACAAAGTCTGAAATTCCTCTAGTCCTTTGTAGTAGCCTGAGTAAAGTTAAAATGAGGGGCTTACTACGTACCTTATGCTGTACAAAATGCAGAAGTGAGAACACAACAAATATAAATAAAAACAAGCATGTTTCACTGTCTGGAGTACAAGTAGCGGTAACTGTGTTCCAGAAGTGGGGTAATGGCACCAAAATGCTGTGCTTAGACTATTTAGATGGCACAAAGGATGTAGGGAAAGAGGAAGGATGGCAATATGCAATCCCTAATCCTGAGTGGAACCTACCTTTGGAGAAATCACAGGCAGGAAGTGAAATAGTGCATATAGTAGCACTGTATAGAAGTAATATTACAGTAGAACACAGTGCAGTACAGCAAGTGTGCAACACTCCTCTGCTATTCTGCAATATAATGTTGTTTCACAATTTCTCCTTAGGTGATAGTACAGAAGTTTGCATTATTGCATACCTCATACAAAGTTGAACCACTTAGTAGCATACTTTGCAGATGGAATACATGACAAAGGCACAAATGCCACTTTTCAGGACTGACAAAGTCCACTGTTTGGTAAAGTGACTTGCTTAGAATCACACAGTAGGCAAATAGAGACTGAAGCAATCAGTCTGAGGAATGCATGATTAAGTGCTGTAGCAAGTTGCAGTCTTACTCTTCTCTGTTAAACTGCTAAACTAAATATGTTGATACAGGTCTGAGCAGAAAATAAAAGCATCCAGATAAATGCAGCCGCACTATTTACTGACTTATTACTTTTACGACATCTTCATCTAGTCTTTTGTGCTCAGAAAACTGCCCTAACAGTAACCTGGTATTATTATGACTTAATAATGAGCAGTATAGGTTCATAGGTTCATAGGTAGGTACTAGGCTATTCGTCCAAGGGCCTAAGTAAGCCTAGCCAACAAGGTTCCCTGGCTTCTGCCACCCAAGAAAGTTATTTTCCTTTGCCCCTGTCGAGCAGAGCCACAGAAGTGATCCCTGGGGTGTATTTCCTATTTCCCATCCACTTATCAAGAGTTTTCTTGAAGAGTGCTAATAAATAAGCAGGCCTGCCACATCTCAAACCCAGGGCCCTGTACACCATAGTCAAAGCAATGTACCACTACACCATATGAGCTGTAAACAATCAGCCCTTGCAAGTCTCGAACCCAGGACCCTACACACTACAACTACAGTGATTTACCACTAAGCCATTTAAGCTGTTAACTCCATTCACTTGTATGAAACCTATTCCAGGCCTCATCGCAGTCTGTTTTGTTTCAAATAGCTAGCTCGTCCATAGAGTAAAATCTTTTATCTTTAACACTTTAAGTTAACAATGGAGATTTAACAGGTTAAACATAATATTCATTACTTAATTAATGGATAATGAAGTCTGATTCAGATATACATGTTTGCAATGGATTTACATTGTCTAATTGCTCTGTAGGTAAAAGCATTATTGTACAAATACAAAGAACTATAACATTTCTTTTTAAGTATCTGTATGTTAGTCATGTGTTTAGATGTACTTTGAGGCATTATATGCTAACATGGAATACAGTATCAATGTCCTATATGTGAAATATGTCCTCGACACAATTTTATGCAGTAAGCTGTTTTAAAATTAATCATAAATGCTTAGATATGTTTTATTGCATTTTGTACAACTACAGGGTATAGATTGGCTATCAGTTGTAGGCAGTTTGTACAGTATAATGCTGTTTTAATGTCAGGGATCACATCAAGTGATATAAAATTCCATTTGTGTGTTGCTCCTACTATGTTTAAGAGCTGATAACTTCTACAAAATCCAACAAAATCTTACCACAGTTTTTAATACAATCTAACAGTGTTGGGCTAGGACTAGTGCAATTGTGAGGCTCCCTCTTAGTAAATACAGAGCACCTAGATTTGGTTAATAGTGAGCCACGGTGGTGCAGCGGTAAAGTTGTCGCCTCACAGCAAGAGATTCTCCCGTTTAATTCTCTGCTGGAGCGCCTTCTGTGTGGAGTCTGCATGATCTCCCTGTGGTCGAGTGGCATTCGAAAGACATGTGTGAATGGGTGTGCATTTGTTGAAGTTTGGGCATCGGGCTGGCACCTTGACACCGTAAAAATCTACTGCCAATCATTAGCAGACCGGAGTTCTGCTGTGGCGACCCCTAACTGGGAAAAGCCGAAAGAACAACAACAACCTAGCTGTGGTTAATAGGAGGAGGACTGCCATTCGAGGATGCCCATGGAAATCTACTCCTTCACTACAGAATCCTACTGCGATGATACAAATAGGTATCAAAAACTGAGACTTCTGACTGGTGTGACTAATCCATGAAACAAAGTGATAATATGCCCTCTGAATTATGCATATGACTCACTGGTATGTTTCTCTGGTGACTTATTATCAAGTATTTTGTGTCAGGAATTTAGGACTCACTTGCCGCATACCCATTTTTTTCCCCAAGAGTCTGGAAGTTGAAGAGTGATCTGATAATCTAGAACTGACTTCACAAACTATGGTAGTTTGCTTGTCACAGCATTTGTGTCTGCCAAGGGGTGGAGCAAGAGATATAGACTTTATTCCAGTTTTTCCCCTCTTCCAAAAGTGGCAAGCCTGTCTTTGAAAGAGATTCAGTTTGACATTTGTGTCTGGCTTTTTTACCACTGTAATCAGTCACACAATGCTGGGGCAGCCTAAATTAAGTTAAATGATGCTGTTTCCCTGTAGATAAGACCTTAATTCAAATTTCCAGTTGCGTCAAAGCACTGTCTGAATAAGCGACTTATTAAAGTATAGGACATAAATATGAGCAAAATCAGAAATGTTCTGAAAAGGGGAGAGAAATAAAAGCAGACGGGCTTAAATTACTTACTTATCAGAACAGGTTTTGCAGCAACATGTATATTATGAACACAAAGACCTGTGAAAATCTAATGACAGATATTTACCAAAGGAAAAAAAAGGTCTGACAGTTGATGTAGAAAATTAAGGTTCTTGGCAAAGTACATAGTTTGAGTGTAAACAAGTCACTTAACCAAACTGCCCTCTCAAACTGGGGCATTACACACACACACACACACACACACACACACACACACACACACACAAGTTTTGCCTTTTGTGAAATGATAGAACAGGTATAAGACTGTTGTTTGCGCCTCTTCATGCCCTCTCTAACTGGGGCATTCACAGTAACCATATAGCTTGTTCCAGTTTATTTTCATAATGCTGTTGTCTGTTGCACAATAAACCTGCTCAGCTGTTCAAGAAAAATCCCAGTCTCATGTTCTGTGCTGCACCTTGCCTGCTGTAAAACTTAAACCTGCATTAGAAGGTGTGAGGTCACTTTGCATGCCTATACTTGCCTGTGTTTATCTCATTGACTGATGCTGAAAGCAACCAAAACAGCATGGTATTTGATTACAAGTATCCGTGTCCTTAAAGCAGCACAGCATGTCTCGGCAAGGATTTTTTTTTTAAGTTAAACAAAGCAGGAAAACTTTTATTTTAATTAATGTCAGGATCAGACCCCCCCCCCCCCAGCCAGCACCTGCCTAAGCTGTCTAGAGATGGATCTGACCTTGGTCTTTTCTATGTTGTTCACAGACATCTCTCTTAGTTTTTTAAATCCAAAATGATGATGTGATCCCAGGTAACGTATGAAGTCTTAAACCACCAATAATTTGCACTGTATTTCTAGTGGATTCAAAAGGCAGTGACTGGCCCCATATTTTGCTGTTGAATTTAATTACTGTGGTAGTTACCATATAGAAAAGTGAATCACAGAAACTGAGTCTTTGTCATATTTCTCATATCTTAAACATCATCATCATCTTCTTTTGGCTGTTCCCGTTAGGGGTCGCCACAGCGGATCACCTGTTTCCATTTCTTCCTGTCCTCTGCATCTTGCTCTGTCACACCAACCACCTGCATGTCCTCTCTCACCACATCCATAAACCTTATCTTAGGCCTTCCTCTTTTCCTGTTACCTGGTAGCTTCATCCTTAGCATCTTTTTCCCATTATACTCTGCATCCCTCCTCAGCACATGTCCAAACCAACATAATCTTGCATCTCTGGGTTTACACATAGACATATTCTCATGACATGCAGTATAGTATTTTTTTTTAAAAAATACAGTATTTAATTTGAGTGTTGAAGGAATTTTTAACTGAAGTTATTCTGCTCTTCAGTAACTTGAACTGAAGCTAGTGTTGGCTGAATTTTGTTATTTGCTAGTAATTACAGGTGTGGGGGTAGCCACATTCTTTGATTTCCTGTCCTTGCATATTTAAACTGGTGCATGTGAAATAATTCCTGCTTTAAAACTTCAGCTTGGCCAGCTAAGAACTTGGTTATATTCAACTGGACGTATAAGAGAATTTAAGTACCTTTATCTGCTCTTTTTTTTAAAAAAAATACAGTATTTAATTTGAGTGTTGAAGGAACCCGCCCTGTTTTTTTTTTTTTTGGTGTTAATCTTAGTGGCATTGAAACTGCCCGCCCCTCAGCCTGCCTCTGGGCCCATCTCATTTGCTCACTCAACTGAGTGCAGTGAGATCATATTCTGATTTCAGGCACTCCTACTGTGTACAAAGAGAGCATCTGGGAAATAGAAAAAAAAAATTAAGCTTATTTCCTGCCTTCTTGTTAAGTGGTACAGACTATTTGTAGGCTTCTGAGCCCCCAAGCCCTTCTGTGTTTGAGGGAAGCCTTCTAGCTTGTTTTTTTTTCTTATAACTAGCCAGTTTTCTAGTTTCAGCACTCAAATCTGTTTCTTTGATCTCAGCACTTGTTCAGAAAAAAAAAAAAATTTCATCTGCTTTTACTGTACTTGTGTTTTTACCTACTTTTTACTTTTGCATCATCTTAAAATACTCAATTGTATTTATTACTGCTTGGTGTAACTCATTCTAAGCCTTTTGGTTTAAACACTTGGGCTTCAGACCAGTTAGTTGTTTTGCACTGAGAGGGTTTGTGGTCTGCACTGTTGTGGCAGAACAGGTAGCTTACATCCTTCTAGGTTGAGAACTGCTGATTGAGGGCTCAGTGTCTGTTATTCTAAAAGTGTATTAATTCTGGTTTAAGCACTTGGGCTTTCAAGCCAGTTATTTTACATTAAGAGGGTTCGTGGTCTGCACTCTTGTGGAAGGAGAGGCTGGACTCTGCCCTTCTGAGCTGGGAATTTCTGGTTAAAGGTTTATAGTGCCTGAATATTTGAACTGTATCTTACTGAAATTGGTTCACCTTGTTTGCTCTAGCATAGACTAGATCCAGGCCTGCTGAATCTAGCTTTGTTTATATGCTTGTTGTTTGTTTGCTTGTTATTTCCCTGGAAGCTAATTCCACCTAATACGAAGCTTCTCAGCTTCTGTGGATCACTAGTGATATCTGCATTGCTTACTGTACTTATTTCCTTGTTTCACTTGAAAGAAAGTTACTGTTTGTCGTTTTTGCATTTAGTTACTTGTAACACATTGCACTCAAGTTACCTGGCACTTGCTCACTAAAGCAATTATATAAGTCAGCACTAAAAATTAAAAGCACTACACCCTCACTCCCCACTGGCCCTTGTTTTCAATTAAGTAATTCCCAATATTATTCTAGCATGTCCAAAGGTCAGTTGTCAGTCTTCTCCGGTCCAGCTGGTGAATCTGGGAATCTTGAGGCAATGTTATAACTGCCTCATGTACACAGACAACCCTCTCCTCCTCCCACATAACACAAATACTTGAGAGATGCAGCTATTTAGCCAAACTGGAGGCTGAGCTCTCTCAACTCAGGACTGGCAAGACCAGACAGGAGGAGAAGGCAACTACACACACCACAAAACCAGCCTCACATAATGCTACCACTCCACTGAATCAAACACATAAACACACAAAGACATACTCGGAGGCTCTGAGTAAAAATTTACCTAAACAGCACAGGCCTCCAAAGCAGACACCCAAACAACTGCTACCTCAAGACACCCCACAAGCAACACATAAACCACAAAAGCAGTGTGCAAAGCAGTCACAGCCCTTAAGGCCAAATACAACACCAAACATACTTGTCATAGGTGACTCCATAGTCAGACACACTGACATCCCACTCACCAGGCTGAACAAGGAGAGGGTCACAGTAAGCTGCCTATCGGGCGCTAGAATCCGCCACATAACACAAGCACTCGGGTCACTCCACGGTAAGTACAAATATGACACAGTCATTGTCCATGCTGGTGTGAACGACCTGAGATGTACCTCCCTGGACTACATGAAAAGAGACATAGAGGAGCTCTCTGATTATGTAGCCCAGGCAGCTATGACCCTAACCCTGAGCAGTATCCTTCCTTCACCAAGAATGATGCCACAGTATAGAGACAAGATGATCAGCTTTAACAATTGGCTTAATGTCTGGTGTCATTCAAAGGGGATCCAGTGTCTGTCTGCCTGGGATGACATGCTTGACAAGCCACGCTGCGTCGCAAGGGACGGCTTGCACCTGTCACCCCTGGGATTCCGGATATTGGCTAAGGCTCTTGCCACCCCCATAGTGCCTTTTTTAGGCAAGGCTCAAATTCTAAACCTACCACCCTAGAAAACAAAAATGGGAAGAAACTGAGGGTAATGCTGCTCAATGCCAGAAGTCTAAATCTCAAAATGCACGCACTCGAGGCCCTTCTCAGTATGGAGAACATCGATGTCTGTGCTGTAACTGAAACCTGGTTCAAGGCTCCTGAGAGCACCCGGCACTATTAGGTTTTACCTCATATCATGCGCTCCGCCCCAAAACCCGGACCACACCACAAAAGGAGGGGGTGTATCCATATTCATAAAGGATACCCACACCTCCAGGTTGTTGGCAACGCACGAAGCTTCGGAAACCATCCAGGTGCAACTAACCATAGGCAAAACTGCTCTACAAATTGTAGCATGCTACAGGCCACCCTCTCAAACTCAGGAACCCCACACAGCCTTCCTGAAGACACTGGAGGGTATAAATGTATCTCCAAACACCATCATATTGGGTGACTTCAACTACCCGAATATAGACTGGGAACATTACTCAAGCCCTAACTTTCTAGCCCAACGGTTCCTGGAGTTCATAAATTCAAATGCCATGGAACAGCTAGTCACTGTTCCCACGAGGAGAAAATATACTAGATCTCATTGTCACAAACATGGGGACAAAATGCTCCACACCGAAGTATATCCCTCATTGGTGAGATCTGATCATAAACTAATCTCACTGGAAATCCACATCCCGCCCCCACCCCAAACAAAAGACCATAGTGAAGAACTTCTCTAAAGCAAACTTCACACTACTCAAGACTGGTGTGGTATCCTTCAAGGCCCCTGAGCCAGTGGAAACCACAACCCAAGCTGCGGAAGCCCTTACAAAATGCCTTCTATGAACACCTCCAGGACTGCATGGATCAGGCAATCCCAAATAAAACCAAGACTCTTTCCACAAATCCCTGAGGGTGTATTTCCTATTTCCCATCCACTTATCAAGAGTTTTCTTGAAGAGTGCTAATAAATAAGCAGGCCTGCCACATCTCAGGCAAGGGCCCTGTACACCGCATAGTCAAAGCAATGTACCACTACACCATATGAGCTGTAAACAATCAGCCCTTGCAAGTCTCGAACCCAGGACCCTACACACTACAACTACAGTGATTTACCACTAAGCCATTTAAGCTGTTAACTCCATTCACTTGTATGAAACCAATTCCAGGCCTCATCGCAGTCTGTTTTGTTTCAAATAGCTAGCTTTCGTCCACTTAGAGTAAAATCTTTGCCATCTTTAACACTTTAAGTTAACAATATGGGAGATTTAACAGGTTAAACATAATATTCATTACTTAATTAATGGATAATGAAGTCTGATTCAGATATACATGTTTGCAATGGATTTACATTGTCTAATTGCTCTGTAGGTAAAAGCATTATTGTACAAATACAAAGAACTATAATGTTTCTTTTTAAGTATCTGTATGTTAGTCATGTGTTTAGATGTACTTTGAGAGCATCCATATGCTAACATGGAATACAGTATCAATGTCCTATATGTGAAATATATGTCCTCGACACAATTTACATGCAGTAAGCTGTTTAAAATTAATCATAAATGTAGATATGTTTATTTGCATTTTGTACAACTACAGAGAGTATAGATTGGCTATCAGTTGTAGGCAGTTTGTACAGTATAATGCTGTTTTAATGTCAGGGATCACATCAAGTGATATAAAATTCCATTTGTGTGTTGCTCCTACTATGTTTAAGAGCTGATAACTTCTACAAAATCCAACAAAATCTTACCACAGTTTTTAATACAATCTAACAGTGTTGGGCTAGGACTAGTGCAATTGTGAAGCTCCCTCTTAGTAAATACAGAGCACCTAGATTTGGTTAATAGTGAGCCACGGTGGTGCAGCGGTAAAGTTGTCGCCTCACGGCAAAGAATTCTCCGGTTTAATTCTCTCTGCTGGAGAAGCGCCTTCTGTGTGGAGTCTGCATGATCTCCCTGTGAGGTCAGTGGCATTGAAAGACATGTGTGAATGGGTGTGCATTTGTTGAAGTTTGGGCATCGGGCTGGCACCTTGACACGTAAAATCTACTGCAATCATTAGCAGACCCGAGTTCTGCTGTGGCGACTAACATGGGAAAAGCCAAAAGAACAACAACATAACTTCTAGCTGGCGGTTAATAGGAGGAGGAGACTGCCATTCGAGGATGCCCATGGAAATCTACTCCTTCACTACAGAATCCTACTCGCGATGATACAAATAGGTATCAAAAGCTAGAGACTTCTGACTGGTGTGACTAATCCATGAAACAAAGTGATAATATGCCCTCTGAATTATGCATATGACACACTGGTATGTTTCTCTCCTGGTGACTTATTATCAAGTATTTTGTGTCAGAATTTAGGACTCACTTTTGCTTGCTTACCCATTTTTTTTTCCCCAAAAGAGTCTGGAAGTTGAAAGAGTGATCTGATAATCTAGAACTGACTTCACAAACTATGGTAGTTTGCTTGTCACAGCATTTGTGTCTGCCAAGGGGTGGAGCAAGAGATATAGACTTTATTCCAGTTTTCCCCTCTTCCAAAAGTGGCAAGCCTGTCTTTGAAAGAATTCAGTTTGACATTTGTGTCTGGCTTTTTACCACTGTAATCAGTCACACAATGCTGGGGTAGCTAAATTAAGTTAAATGATGCTGTTTTCCCTGTAGATAGGAGCCTTAATTCAAATTTCCAGTTCGTCAAAGCACTGTCTGAATAAGCGACTTATTAAAAGTATAGGACATAAATATGAGCAAAATCAGAAATGTTCTGAAAAGGGGAGAGAAATAAAGCAGACGGGCTTAAATTACTTACTTATCAGAACAGGTTTTGCAGCAACATGTATATTATGAACACAAAGACCTGTGAAAATCTAATGACAGATATTTACCAAAGGAAAAAAAAGGTCTGACAGTTGATGTAGAAAATTAAGGTTCTTGGCAAAGTACATAGTTTGAGTCTAAACAAGTCACTTAACCAAACTGCCCTCTCAAACTGGGGCATTACACACACACACACACACACACACACACACACACACACACACACACACACACAAGTTTTGCCTTTTGTGAAATGATAGAACAGGTATAAGACTGCTGTTTGCGCCTCTTCATGCCCTCTCTAACTGGGGCATTCACAGTAACCATATAGCTTGTTCCAGTTTATTTTCATAATGCTGTTGTCTGTTGCACAATAAACCTGCTCAGCTGTTCAAGAAAAATCCCAGTCTCATGTTCTGTGCTGCACCTTGCCTGCTGTAAAACTTAAACTTGCATTAGAAGGTGTGAGGTCACTTTGCATGCCTATACTTGCCTGTGTTTATCTCATTGACTGATGCTGAAAGCAACCAAAACAGCATGGTATTTGATTACAAGTATCCGTGTCCTTAAAGCAGCACAGCATGTCTCGGCAAGGATTTTTTTTTTAAGTTAAACAAAGCAGGAAAACTTTTATTTTAATTAATGTCAGGATCAGACCCCCCCCCCCCCAGCCAGCACCTGCCTAAGCTGTCTAGAGATGGATCTGACCTTGGTCTTTTCTATGTTGTTCTGAACATCTCTCTTAGTTTTTAAATCCAAAATGATGATGTGATCCCAGGTAGCGATATGAAGTCTTAAACCACCAGTAATTTGCACTGTATTTCTGAGTGGATTCAAAGGCAGTGACTGGCCCCATATTTTGCTGTTGAATTTAATTACTGTGGTAGTTACCATATAGAAAAGTGAATCACAGAAACTGAGTCTTTGTCATATTTCTCATATCTTAAACATCATCATCATCTTCTTTTGGCTGTTCCCGTTAGGGGTCGCCACAGCGGATCACCTGTTTCCATTTCTTCCTGTCCTCTGCATCTTGCTCTGTCACACCAACCACCTGCATGTCCTCTCTCACCACATCCATAAACCTTATCTTAGGCCTTCCTCTTTTCCTGTTACATGGTAGCTTCATCCTTAGCATCTTTTTCCCATTATACTCTGCATCCCTCCTCAGCACATGTCCAAACCAACGTAATCTTGCCTCTCTGGGTTTACACATAGACATATTCTCATGACATGCAGTATAGATGTACTGCATAATTTAATATCAGATATGTGTGCCCAGATGCACTTACAATGTTATATAATATTCGCACACGCATAAACCCATATGAAAATAACTGGTACAAACTAAATTTATAACCCAACTTGAAGTTTTCACAATGTTCTATATGCATATGTATGCACTTAATGCAAGGTATCCATGTAAAGTAATGACACACTGATACAAATGCACATAGCCCCTCCTCCACCTAAAGCACTATAAAGTAGAGTGTTACTGCAGGTGATATGTTTACAGACAACCATAAAGGTGCAGTTGCTCTGCTAAAATGTAGTTTAATCCTCCAACATAGTATATAGGGGAATCTGCAGTATAATATCTACAAACAGCGTTCCTTGAAAAGCAAAACCATGTATAAAGTTATTAATGCCCTGGCATCATACTTGCATTAAAGAGAGGTTATGATGTTTCTGCGCTATAAAAAATGTGTCCCCCCTCGGAAATACAGAGTGATTAAGTTGCTGCCATACTCCAAGTCTCACATTTCACAACTATTTCCTCAAAATCTAAATGTGCTAAGCCCTACAGGCTGCACAGATGGAAAAAGAAGTGCTTTGCTTTATTTATCTAGTGACTCATTCAGGCTTTTGACGTAGAGCTGTTTCACCTTTTAGAGCAGCCAGTAAAAACAATGCTAAGTGCTATCAATATTTTAAATGACATTTTTACAACATTCGTATCGGTCATGTGAAGAAAGAGATTTGTTTCCAGGAATTTTTTTTAGATATTTTACTTGCAAGAGAGTATTACGCCCTTTTAAGGTATCTCCAGTGAAGATACTGCAAAGTAAAAAATACAGCCATGTTTAGAAGAAAGAAAATCAAATGTCGGTCAGAAAAGCAAATGTAACATGTTATCAGTAGTCCAAGAAGGAGTAGTGAAAGGAAAAGTGGCTCTGTTTTGGTCATGAGGAGAAAGACATTTAAAAAAATAAACTTTAATATGGCTTAGCATGTTGGTTGCCTTTGAACAGAGGCATTTCCCTTTTCACCAAAAAAGATCAAAACTTGGTAATTGAACACAGTTGTGAAATGCCTTTTAACCACTCTCATGTATAAACATAATTTCTTTTGTTGATAAAATCCAGGCAGTTGACCGCTCAATAAGCATCCCAGACATTCTGAAATAAATTATTAGCAAATCAGCTGGAGGCCTCAACTTTGCTTCCCAGACATAGTTACTGTTTTAGTGTCCCTTTTTCGAAAACAGGAAAGTGCAGTAAAATTCTTGCGTAAAAGCCAGCAATTAAATGGTCCAGAGACTAGTCAAGATGTTAGTGCAGTGCTACAAGACATACATCTTCAAAAATGTCCTAATCTAAATTTGTTACTGAAGTCTTGAGTTAGTCCATCATTTTTTTTTCTGGAAGGAGTCTTCATTCCAGTATCGTTGGAATTTCTAAAGGGTAACCCCATATAGTATTATGTAGTTGTAGCCATTTAAAAATATTGGTGCAGATCAGTCATGCCACTCTGATATGGTGTTATTTAATCTATGCATAACATGGTTAATTACATTGTTCAGGCAGACTCAGCAGCTGGTTTACTTAAATCTACCTTTATATCATTATCCACACGCCATTAGCAGTATGCGGCAGTAATAGACCTAATGAGGCACAGTTTTGGAAAAGGCTGATAAGGGTTAAAGGATTTATTGTGGAGATGTGGGTCTAACAAGAAATGTGTTGTTGCTGTTCTTAAGTGACTTATGAATGAGTAGAAGTTAATGTGCACTCACCAGCTTGGATGAAAAAAAAATCTGCTCTGCAGCATATCTGCCAATATTTTCAAGCTTATGCATGATTTTAGAAAAAGGCAAAACTACAGCCAAGGTGAATAGTATATAACACAACAGCTCTCTCATGCATATGTCTAGTGCTAGCCCAGCTCACATGCTGCTTTCCCAGTAAAGCAAAATGATTTCCCAGGTCTGAGGCATAATGCCCCTTAATGAGGAAATAAAGGGCAGTAGCATTGTTTCAACAGTATGTATGGGCAGCAAAGGGCCCTGCAATGCAAAACCCCCTCAAACAATTCTCCAGCACAGAACACAAGTAAAGAAGACATAGTACAGCAAACAGAGAATCTGTTTATTTATTTATTTTAACCAAATGAGTTTCACTGGGAAAAGGTCTTTTTACAGGGGTTTCCTGTACACATTAAAAATAACTCACAGAAGAAGGGCAAATAAAAATAAAATTATACTGCAATGTACAAATGCAGCCATAAAAGGAATAACAACAGTATAAATGTGTCAGTGTGAGTACACAGTTGAAATTAAACCATGCCATTTCACAGCACTGAATGTTTACACTACGTTTTTGATAACTACTGTTTACCGAGATAATAACAGAATATAACAGTTCTTAGTTAACTATATTTTAGCTTGATAGACACATGGTAATTTCTGCATTCATTGCTTAAAACTGGAAATTAGCACATTTTAATTAAACAGCAAATCCAAAAGTGGATTAACTTTCCAGTACATAGAAACTTTCCAGCACAAATTATTTTACATAACTTTAAAGAAACAAACTTTTGCACTTCTATAAAAGAAAATGCTATTGCCCTCAGACAATAAAACAGAAGTGTCCATTTAAAAAGGCTAATTTGACAGCACTGTCATCTTTTAAGTAAACAGACTTAAGAGAAGTACCTACTGACAATTGTCTCAACAAAACAGTAAAACTTTAATATGCAATTGATCAATATATTGATTCTTTTTCAGAGCCCTAAACTATTTTAAAAGGATATATGCATCTTTAGTGACAGCATTTGTAACTTTTTTTCCAGTTCTTAAACATCAGCACAAGCAATGTTAGTGAAGTATGCCTAAGCCCTAATGTTACTTTCAACATAATTACCAAGAATATTCCAAAATGTTTGCCGGATAATGGTGGATGGTGCATGCATAAGTTAGCTGACTCACAGCAGCATTCCCACAGTGCATATATTTCTGTGCTGTCCCATGTTAATGTAGCTCTAAGTGACATAAAAGTGCAGATGGTGTCAAAAGGTACTCTTGGTATTGTATGAGAGAAGGTCCTCGCAGTCCAGTTTGTGCAAAAGTGGGCATAGCCTCAGTGATTGGCAAGTGAAATGGGCATGTCGTGCAAGTATATTTTTTCCTTCATTTTACAGGGGGGCAAGCTCCCCTGAATTCCAAAGGGCAAACGATGAATAGACGAATATTCATGCTGTCATTCGTATGAATATTACTTTACTTTCACCAATTGTTGGATGATGTGCAGGGTTTGGGCAGGACTTGCTTCTGCACATCCTGCAAGGCATGTTTCTAATACAAAGCTGTACTTTTATCTGTCTTTCATTCTAAGGGTGATGGCAGCATTGACATTTTCTAATCAGCATAAAGGATATGAGGACAAAAACTGATTTTTTTTTTAAACTTTAGCTACAGTTAGGGTGCTTTGTCAGAGTGATGGAGAGACTGGGTCTAATGCCATTATACTATGGTATATGGAATGCTGTTGTTGTTGACTATCAGGTCTTTGTAGTATGTATTTGTGTATATGCATAAAAAAAAACCTTTTCAATTGCATCTCAGAAAGAAAAACACCAAAGTTACAGTATAAGGACAATAAAAGTTCAATAAAAACACACAAAATAGTAATAATGGATGCCAAGAAATAGCATAGATTGATTATTATTACAGTGTTTGCAGAAGAAAGATTAAACGTGCATAAAAGGGAAATATAATGAAAAACAGTAATTGCAACATTTATACAACATTATAGTAGCACAAATGTATTATGGGAAGAAACAGGAAAAGACTATTAGTGATAGTGATACTGATACCATGAATACCATAGTAGTGAGAAAGTGTCAGTTTGGGTGGAGTAGTAGCAAGTCCTTACTCTTTTAACTATCTCTTAATTGTAAATACTACCTGAAAGTAAGCCATTATGTGTTGATACATTCTGAAATGTTACTTGTGAAAGAAAATTCTCTTTTTTTTTCCAGAGACCAATGAAGCAGAAGAGTTTCAGGACTTAAGCTGTACAGGAGAACATAGCCAGCTCTGTAGCAGAGAAGAAACATAAGCAGTCATAAGAAAGAAACATGCATTCACAGGTTATGGAACCCACATCACCTTTTTGTTGCAGGCAAATGTATATTTTCTTTGCTAAGCCATGGAGGAGGCTTGAGTCCTAGAGTAAATTAGCAAATAGCATGTATAACCACATAACTTGCCATGTTTAGGGCATATGACCAAAAAGAAGCAGAAACTTTATCAAAACCAGTAGAACTGTCAGCCTGTCAAGAAAGGAATGATACAGCTGATTCTGCTGTCAGAATAGCAAGAAAGGGAAGATATAGCTGCTTCTATTGCCTTAATCATCCTTTACCTTCTTTATATAACAATCTTTAAATTATCTGGTAAAGTACTAGTCCTAGTAGAGCATAACAACTGCTCAAATACTTAAATTTGTATAGTATTTGGAAATAAAAAATTATTTCATCAACACGCTAAATTTGGGTAACTTTCATCAGTTTACAGGAATTGCTCTAGAGGCCTAACATCCTAGAAAAGGTCTATTTTGCAGGGATGCCAATAAATACAGTTTATTCTTACATGTGGTGGCACAACCGTGCATTGAGATTATACTCTATAATGGGTTTGATGAGAGCTGAGCACAGTGGTATGATGATCTCTCTGGCTGTAGATGCCATGCCTTTGCTTATAAGGTGAGCAACATAGAAGGATTTTCTTACTACCTTGGACACATGTTGGTTGAAGGCTAGGTTACTATCTACATAAGTTGCCAGATCCCTGACTAATGAATTAACATTTAAGGGTGTTTTATTGATGACATAATTAACTGGAGTGGTTGACATCTCAAAAGGTACTATACTGCATTTCTTGGTATTAAATTTTAAGCTATTACATTGACACCAAGCATCTTTATGTATGTTTTAGACCTTCCTGAAGGGTGTTCTTATTTTGGGAAGATACAGTTACTATTACCAGTTTGCAGTCATCTGCAAACCTGGTTAGCCAGAGGCTTTGAGATTAGCTTTGACATCTGAGAAGTAGATACCAAAGAAGAGAGAGCCAAGCATAGAGTCCTGGGAGACTCCATTGTTAACAGGCCTCTTTATGGAGGTGGCCTCACCAACTTTAACCTCCTGGGTTCTATTAGTGAGTCAGCTAGCTATCCAGCATGGTATAAAAGGGTTTCTACCTATTTCCATAAATGTGTCGACAATGACACAGTTTGGTATTGTAAAATGTAGAAAAGTGCTCCAGGGCCAAAAACACCATAAACTCCACACCAGTTCAAGCAGATAAAAATAAGACCTTACTACAAACTTATGGACAAATTATTAAGTGCTTTAATCCCTCAATACACTCTGGGACTTCTTCTGAACAAAGAATGAATTAAAAAAAAAACTCTTATATATAGCTGCTAATTAAGCAGCAATTAAAATTTAAAGAACGATAAGTGTTTAAAATAAATATATATATATATATGTATATTGAAATGCTGTTTTCAGCCTGTGTGGAATGATTTAGGACAAGTTATGTTTGAAAACAGGTGAAATAACCTTATAAAATCTTTGTCAAAGATCCAAAGACTTGTGTCCCTTTTTTAGATGTCATAGTAGTCATTTCAGATGAGAACATTTTAAAAACTTCAGTCCACAGGAAATTTAGTGAAGACACACAATTTTTGTATGGTGAAAGCTGCCATCCACCCCATACAATACAAGGTATTCCCTTTGGTGAATTTTTTCACTTGTATAAGCTATGTAATACTGAAGAGTATCTCAAACAAGAACTAGATAAAACTATAGACATGTTTAAAAATAAGGGCTATGATGTGAAGACAATACATGATAGCTGGCAGAAGTTCATACACAGAGTTAATAAACACCAGAAAAGTAATCAGGATGGACAATACACTGGGGCTGTGCATAAGAAAGAGACAAATGAAAATATATTTCTTGTTACAACATACAGTTGCCTTAGTCCCAAAATAATAGATTAAGTTAGATAGTTCTGGAAATATATGACATCTTTAAGGGATGCTTCAGAGTGGTTGAACAAAGAACTAGCATTTTCCTACAGAAAAAGAAAAAGTATACATAATTTTTTGGTAAAAGGTAAATTCAATATTCCATCTCCCAATATACCATATAGTTTGACAATATGTGGTACATTTGCTTGTGGCAAGTGCAAGGCTTGCAAGTATGTAATAAAAACTTTTCCTAGAATAAATGACATTTCTTTTAGAACTTGTGGCCATTTTACTTGCAATACTGAAGGTATTATATATGCATAAAACATATGAAGCAGAAATCATTGATAGAAAGAAGGGCAAGTTGTTTCGGGATGTTAGGGATTATGAGAGGGCAATGCTTTTACAAGCAAGAATAATCACAGGAAGACACGCAATCGTGCCAGGTTTTCAGAATCAGGGAACAACTTAAAACCACAAGACTCCTCTTATTCAGTGTCAGAGGGACAGTATACATCATTTGAAGAGGATGAAGGGAAGAACAGAGAATTTTCATCATTGCCAGTGGCTCAGCAAACAGAACAATTAAAAAAAAACTTTTTGTAATGTACAACAAAGTTATGGGGGGAGTGGGGACAAAGCACCAAGCGATACAGGGAACAAGGCAACATGGGATTTCATGAACATCAACCAACCACAGTGTTATAAGCAAGGTAAATGGTAAATCTCCCTGTTGCAATGTTTCAAGTGGGTATGTTGTGAATTTATATGGACATTTTCTTTCTGAGACTGAGTTTGCTGTGTTAAACCGGGGTTTAAAATTTATATAATTTATATCTACGGTTCTTCCACAATTGCATGAATTGAAATGTGATATTTTTAAATTCTGCAGGAAGTTACATTTGAAATATTATTTTAGAGATGTAAATAATGAGGTTAACGAAAATGTTTTGGATAGTAGCACTTTAAATGACAGTTTCTATTCATGTGATTCTTATATTAAGTCTAATGCTTACTGTTTCTTTGATACAAGTCATACTAATGAACAACAAACAGGAGAAGCAAAACAAACAAAAGTTCAGTACCACAGAGCCAGAGAAGACTTTGGATTAACGTTCTTTATTTGAAGATCAACGTTTTCGCCTCCGCTATGCGGAAGCTTCCTCAGAAAGGCAAACAATGAAATTTAAAAACCACAAGTTTTAAAATCAATGACCCATGATGTCACTTCCTTGGATACTTTGTAACCAAGGTGATCAACCAAAAATAATAGTAAAAAGTGTCTCTAAAATGGAACAATTGCAATGTATTTTATATAAACATAATAACTTGTCTAGTAAAAAGAGTTACTATGAACATTAAAGAATTTTTAACATGACATTTCATTACCATATGCATAAAAAGTGTGAAAAAGTGAACTAAGAATCACTCTAAACACTCCACATTAAAATTTAATGGCCAATCCAGGTTATAAAAAGGAAAGCGTTGCTTAAAAATAAATCCATGTCATCTCATGTAACTTTTATATCTTAAGATGGAGGAGATGTTACAGCATTCATTTAGGCCAGGGTAAGAGAAGGCATCAAGGCCAATCTGCCACTCTAATTCCCTAATCTCTAAGACCAGAGATTGAGGTCCACCCCTGACACCCAGAGAGACATGTTCGATCCCCATGAATTGAAAACTATGTCCCATGTTATTAAGGATATGTTTGGACAGTGCATTGCCCATCTTTTTATTTTTTATGGCATAAAGATGCTGGTAAATGCGGTCGCTGAGTTTGCGGTCTGTTTTCCCTATATAAAAGCAGGGACAGCAGACGCAAAAAGCAGTGTAAACCACAGATTTAGTAGTACAATTAATCTTTGAAGTAATGGTATATTTCCTATCCCTGATGGTGAAGGAACTACCCAACCTCAAATGTTTACATCTATTGCAGAAGCCACAACAAGATGTACCAGTCTGTCTAGTAGACCAAAGAGATGGCCTAGATCTTTGCAGTAGTTCTTTCAAATTGTTCCCTCTTCTGTAAACCACAGAGGGACAGGGGCCCAATTTTTGGAGGAGTGTAGGATTATTGTGAATAAAATACCAGTTCTTTTTTGTGATAGGGGGTTTACTCGTAGAGACTGAAAAACTCGACTGTGCCATCAAAAATGACATCAATTTTTTGCGCTATAAATACGATTATAATCGTATTTTTACTAGCATAGACGCGCTTTTGGTGAAATTGAAATTTAATAAATCTAAAAAGTTGGGGAGGGATAGGCAAGCCTACCAGAAAGGCCTTGCTTACCCTAATCTTTTTAGAAATACTATCAACACAGATAAACAAAATGTTGCACTTGAACATGATGGCAACAGTACCCCTATGGATACACTTGACGGTAATTTGGACAATGATAACATTGATGATGGTGGTGGTGACCGAGCTACTTCGAACCAGGTGGTAAGGAGAAGTAGTAGGATCAAGGCTAACCACCAGAATAACCAAGGTAATCCTATCAACAAGCCTCAACAGAGGCCTTTTTTAGGGGGAAAGACCAACAGTTTTCAAAACCGACGGAACAGGAACAAATAACACCCCCTAACAGACCAGAAGACCAACAAAGTCACACATCGATAGATATGACACTTTCGAACAGTTGGGAAGAGGACCCATCAAAACACTCGCAGAAACCTACCATCTTAACAAATCAGGAAGGGGACTTTAAAGTGTACAACTTTTCAACCTGTCATGTTGATCAAGATTTGGTCGAACTACTGGCTAAAGGGTTCTCTTTTGTACCAGACCAAAGGCTTAGTCTAGCTAAAACATTGATAGACTTAAAATGTTATGTACGTAACTTGAATTTAAAATTGTTGTTCAACAATGATGAACACTGGGAGCGACCAATGTTCAAACTGTCTAGTACTTTTAATCCCCCCTTGCACCCTAACTTGAATATCTTTGAAAATGTCTGTGAATTGGACCTTAGACACCTTTTCCAGAGGGTCAAACGGTTCGACCATCACAGTAATATCTCACAAGACCAAACAAAGGCCTTGAACAACTTATGCGGGCTACCGGTTAGGGTGATGAAACCCGATAAAGGGGGTGGTCTGGTCATTTTCGATAATGCTGACTACAATAGTAGAATGCACTTAGTATTGGACTCTGTTGCCTATGAATGCTCCTCCCTCAATGAAATGGTGGGGGTTCACAATAGGGTTAGAGGGTACTTCAGGGATTTATTTATCGGTGGCCAAATAGACATCGACACATTTAATTTCATCAACATCTTATCACCTAAAGTACCCGTGATGTTTGGCATTCCAAAAATGCACAAAGACCCTGTGAACCCACCAATGAGGGCCTTGATAGATGGTAGATGTGCTATTACACATCCATGTGCTAGAGTCATTGATGGGATCATTTCGAAATACTTAAAACAAGTCCCTGAGATCTGTAAGGACTCTTGGTCCTTTTTGGAAACCATAAACGGCATCACTTTTGTCCCATCCTTAAATTTTCTAACGATCGACGTGGTCGATCTGTACACGTCTATCCCGCATCAGGAAGCGGTTGAATGGACCGAATTGATGCTGTTGAGTCTCGATGCTACCAACGAGGACATAACCATTGTCACTCAACTGTTAGACATAGTACTAACTTCTAATTTTTTCCTTTTCAACAACCAATACTACCTTCAAAAACAGGGTATCGCCATGGGGTCCCCCTGTGGGGGGAGCATAAGCGGTGTGCTTACTGGAAAGCGTTTTGAAAATCAACTCTTTGTTCAGGAACATTGTTAAATATTACACGCGCTTTCTAGATGATGTGTTTATTTTAATTGATGGTGGTGAAAGCGAAGTAGATGAGCTGATTAATTTCATAAATGGTTCTACTACATTTTTAAAATTTACTTATAAATTCTCTACTACTGACATCGACTACTTAGATGTAAAACTAGTAAAGGATTTGGTCAACAATTGTTTCCTGTCTTCTATCCATAGGAAACCGACCTATTGTAGTGCTTTTCTACACTACTTTAGCAATCATCCACCTAAACAAAAAAGATTGATTGTTAAAGGCCAATTAGTTAGGGCTGTTCGCATGTGTAGCACACTTGAAGCATTCAGGCTGGAGTGTTCCCTCTTAAAAGATATGTTTTGCAATAGGGGTTACCCTGCCCCTTTGATCGACGATTTGATTAATGAGGTTTTCATAAAAAGGGACATTGGCCTCTATAAACCTCTATTATCAAGGAATTGGCAAGGGACTATCCCACCAAATAGTGAACCAACTGATCTTACACCCGATGACTGCTTAGGGACCATTATGAACAATAGTTCCATCCACCCTGCAGCTGATTTCAAAACCAGTTTTGTCTTAACATTCAGTAGACATGTCGGTGCCATTTGGGCTATCATAAAAAAGAACTGGTATTTTATTCACAATAATCCTACACTCCTCCAAAAATTGGGCCCCTGTCCCTCTGTGGTTTACAGAAGAGGGAACAATTTGAAAGAACTACTGCAAAGATCTAGGTCATCTCTTTGGTCTACTAGACAAACTGGTACAGCTTGTTGTGGCTTCTGCAATAGATGTAAACATTTGAGGTTGGGTAGTTCCTTCACCATCAGGGATAGGAAATATACCATTACTTCAAAGATTAATTGTACTACTAAATCTGTGGTTTACACTGCTTTTTGCGTCTGCTGTCCCTGCTTTTATATAGGGAAAACAGACCGCAAACTCAGCGACCGCATTTACCAGCATCTTTATGCCATAAAAAATAAAAAGATGGACAATGCACTGTCCAAACATATCCTTAATAACATGGGACATAGTTTTCAATTCATGGGGATCGAACATGTCTCTGTGGGTGTCAGGGGTGGACCTCAATCTCTGGTCTTAGAGATGAGGGAATTAGAGTGGCAGATTGGCCTTGATGCCTTCTCTTACCCTGGCCTAAATGAATGCTGTAACATCTCCTCCATCTTAAGATATAAAAGTTACATGAGATGACATGGATTTATTTTTAAGCAACGCTTTCCCTTTTAACAACCTGGATTGGCCATTAAATTTTAATGTGGAGTGCTTAGAGTGATTCTTAGTTCACTTTCTCACACTTTTCATGCATTTATGGTAATGAAATGTCAAGTTAAAAATTTTTTAATGTTCATAGTAACTTCTTTTACTAGGCAAGTTATTACTTTTATATAAAATACATTGCAACTGTTCCATTTTAGCGACACTTTTTACTGTTGTTTGATACCTTGGTTACAAAGTATACAAGGAAGTGACATCATGGGTCATTGATTTTAAAACTTGTGGTTTTTAAATCTCATTGTTTGCCTTTCTGAGGAAGCTTCCGCACAGCGGAGGCGAAAACGTTGATCTTCAAATAAAGAACGTTAATCCAAAGTCTTCTCTGGCTCTGTGGTACTGAACTTTCGTTTGATACAAGTCATGTTAAACACAATAGCACATTCATTCCACCTTTTTAAATGAAGGTATTATACATTTCTCTGAAATGCTTAATTTTGCTGTGAATAATGAATATTTAAAATTTAAAAAAGAAATGCATAATATTAATTACAATTTAACATTATTAGACTGGAAGTCACTGAGAGCATTAAGTAACAGAAGTGATTTAATTTTTAAGCCAGATGACAAAGGCAATAAGCTGGTGATCATGTCTTACACCCTATATTTAGCTATGTGCCAGAAGCATTTGATGGATACTAATGTTTATGAAAAAGTTGATAACCTTATGTATGAGAATGCATTAAAGGAGTATGAAAATTTGTTGTACAAGGGCTATAGACTAGGCTATTTTTCTGAGGAAGACATAAAAAAAAAGTTTTTTTGCAGAAAATTGTAAAATGACCTATTTCGATTGCCTTCCTAAGCTACATAAGGATCTTAGGCAGCCCCCAGGCAAGCCTATAGTTTCAGGACATAATTATTTCTTAAAGTACGACAGTTTCTTCTCAGTTACTTGTTTCCCAAAGTTTGCACCTTGCCTTCATATATTCGTGATGTTTGATTTTCTGGAGAAAATAAGCACTATTAAGTGGAATTGTAACATGTTTTGGGTGACAATAGATGTAAAGAGCTTGTACACCAGCATCCAGCATAGTTTGGGTATTGAGTCAATAAGATGCTTTTTGGGGAAACAGTCTTGCTACAGAATATATTGTAGAGCTTGCCCATTTCTGTTTAACAAAAATTTTTTTTGACTTTAATAATGAGTTATACCATCCGAAACAAGTCACTGCCATGGGGGCAGCCTTTGCCCCCATGTATGCCAACCTTAGTATGGGCTTGATCGAAAGGGAACATTTATATAGAAATTATTTTTTTCATAAACATGTTGTCAAATATTACAGATTTATTGACAACTTCATTTTTCTGGTTGAGGGAGGGAAAGAATTAGTTGATGAATTTATAGGTGACACAAAACAATAGATTTGGACTAAAATTTGACAGTCTGAAAATTGGGATTCTGTCCCTTTTTTAGATGTCGTAGTAGATAATGTTTTAAAAACTTCAGTCCATGGGAAATTTAGTGAAGGCACACATTTTTTGTATGGTGAAAGCTGCCATCCACCCCATACAATACAAGCTATTCCCTTTGCTGAATGTCTTCGCTTGTATACACTATGTAATACTGAAGAGTACCTCAAACAAGAACTAGATAAAACTATAGACATGTTTAAAAATAGGGGCTATGATGTGAAGATCATACATGATAGGTGGAAGAAATTCATACACAGAGTTAATGGACACCAGAAAAGTAAACAGGATGGACAATACACTGGGGCTGTGCATAAGAAAGAGACAAATGAAAATATATTTTTTGTTACAACATACAGTTGCCTTAGTCCCAAAATAATAGATCAAGTTAGATATTTCTGGAAATATATGACATCTTTAAGGGATACTTCAGAGTGGTTGAACAAAGAACTGGCATTTTCCTATAGAAAAAGGAAAAGTATATAGAATGTTTTCGTAAGAGGTAAATTCAGTATTCCATCTCCCAATATACCATATAGTTTGATAATGTGTGGCACATTTGCTTGTGGCAAGTGCAAGGCTTGCAAGTATGTAATAAAAACTTTTCCTACAATAAATAATGTTTCTTTTAGAACTTGTGGCCATTTTACTTGCAATACTAAAGGCATTATATATGCATTGAGATATCCTTGCAACAAATGTAATATTGGAGAAACAAAAAGGTGTTTTAAAACTAGAATTTTAGAGCATGTGAGGGATTTTGCTAATAAAAAAGCAGAGAGCTCTATAGCTGAACATTTTAGTTTCTTTCATGATAAAGGGCTACAAGACATTGGGCAGGATTCACGAAGCCTCCGTGTAAGAGTTATAACTCATACACGGAGGCTGCAGTTAAACGGAGTGATGTCAGCATGCTCTGCATATTCATGAGAGCATGCCGAATCACACCTAAGGCTAACACGGTCCGTGTAAGACAGTAGGGGGCGTGTCCATAGGCCGAGCCCTGTAGGCGGACACGCCCCCAGAAGAGTAAAAGTGCCCAAAGTAAACACCCACGACAGAGTCCATGGAAATGTGAATAAACACAACACAACACATGCCCCCACAGACTACGAACATAAAATGTACAAATGAACATCTCATAATTTTTTTTTAAATTGTAAAGATGTTTAACCGTGAGTGCGCTTGTTTGCACGGGCGTGCCAGTAGCGCAGCTACAGTTAGCAGTCAGTGGGAAAGCATATAAGAACTAAATATGCAAAGTAAGCCAAGAAGCAATAGCGCAGCGGTAGAGATGTTGGCTGAAGAGCAGGCATTCATGGTTCGAGTCCCCACAACACCAATTGTTATTTTTAGCAAAATAAGCACGAAACAAGTCCCTGACAAATATGTACACATAAAATCACATTTTATGTAAAATGTAATGAAATAGCCCATTTATATTGAAGAAATGTGAGGTAACAAAACAATAAAAAATGCCAGATGTGCCCATAGCTGAGCTACAGTTTAACAGGGTGAGTGCATCTGCCCGTAGGTGAGCAGTGGTTTAACTGGTGCAAAATGAGTGCCCGTAGCTGAGCAGTGGTTTAACATGCTGAATCTATGTGCCCCTAGCTGAGCTGAGCGTAATATGCGTGCTGACAGCCAAATGAGGCTTAAACCAGCGTACCCTTGTTTTGCGTGAGCTGCGCAGCGCAAACAAGCTAACCGACGGGCAACGTTGAGCAAGCCGCATCAAAACTGCCTTTACACAGACACACCCCTCAGCTTGTCTAGACAGTCATAAAAAATAAAAAGTAGTGGCCAGGTTCGAACCCAGGATACTATACACTATAGTCAAGGTACTGAACCACTAAGCCATGACAGCAGTACCTATAAATGCAATAATAGCAAATATATAGGAATGAATACAAACTGGAGCATGACAATGCAGGTTTAGTGAAGTTGATACAATTCCAAAATGGCCAATCACAGATATGTGCGGGAAAAATGGACTATATAAGCCCCATAGGTGGGAATACACAGCATAAACGATTGTAGAACTGACTTGCAGCCAGAATGACAGGAGTAGGTGAGGGTAGTTGCTTTCGAGCACAGAGGTGGGGCATTGAGGAGTCCAGGTACATGGTCTGGCTCCTAGTCCACAATCATGAGGCCCAACTCATGCAGGGCCAGGTCCTGTGGGGAGCATATAGGGCTGAGGCATGGGACCGGTTGGCTCATGATCTCACCAGTGCCACAGGGATTCCAAGGACTGGGGAGCAGGTCCGTCACCACCATGCAGACCTGAAGAGATGCAAGCAGGACCAATTGAACCTTTGGATCCAGGAGGCCCGGCAAATGCCCAATGCCCCACTACTGAGTAAGTTACATTTAATTATGTATGTAAGAAATTAAACTAGCTGATATTATGGAGATGTGTATTCCAATATTACTTCATTTATATTACAGCTGCAGGTGTCCATTCTGCGAACCACAGAGGCTATGGTGATAGGCTGGTGCGGTTGCGCCACCAGGCAGGTCAGTAATCCACTACCAGTAACTGTAAAGAAATATAAAAGTATGACAGTCAGCAAAAGAGTGCAGTGTAGTCACTAAGTAATAAAATGTGCAAGTAACAGTGTGAAAGTGTTTGCAAGTATTGCTTGATTACAAAAGTGTGTTGCAGCCTGTAAGCCAAACAGAAAAATGAAAATGTCTGACATAAATTCTGAAATAAAAATGCCCCACCTGTAAGAAAATAGTACACAACCTGCAGCAGGCTGAAAAGTATAGCTGCAGAAGATGATGAAATCACATGTGTGAAATATATCCCTGTTGAAATACTGAAACATGACAGAAGTGAGACTGCTGGAAAGGATTGTAATAACTACAGGTAAAACATGTCAATAAAGCCTAGAAGTAAGTACCATCCTGAATAGTAAAATGAAAACAAGTGAGAGAGTGTGAGAAAGTGTCATGAATCCAGCAATACAGTAGTAATAACCCCTGAATAAAGTATACTGCAGTCAGTACAGAATGAAATGCATGTGAGAATCAAAACCAAACAGCGAAATCTGTTCAAAGTGTTGCTGCATCTGGAATGTGTATCCCAAAATCTGGATATGTTGCTCTCAGTCTGCAATATGCAGATAGTATGATTGTCTGATATACCAAACATCCACACCTGTCTATAGCTATATAAAGCAAATGTAGCAGGATGATGTAGCTGAACAAAGCTAGATATGAATGTGTATGAAGAACAATAAAATGTATATTGATGTTGCAGTAACAGTCCTATCACCAAGTTGAAATAGTTATCATATAGGAAACTGTAGTTAGAACAGTAGTGTGTATATATGTGCAGCTATTATAAATGTACAGCATATGTATTGGTATTCGAAGGTGTTAATATTATTTTCTTCACCCCACCCTATAACCACATATAACCCATTCCACGTGAAAATGGTATGTGCAATCACAATTAACACCCCTGGACATTTGTCCTGTTGGGTCATATATATTTGCATGCCCGTTGATGCATCTGCCCTGTTCATACATCCAAACCTGATGGCCTGTTGCCATCAATCAACCCTGCATGTTGTTGGACTGTGTATTGCTGTTCAAAGTATGCATGTGTTATGCTCGCTGTTCAATGGTGTGAATATCTGGGTGTTTGGTTAATGGGAATACTAATGCATGCTGTTACAACTAATTGTGAATGGTATTATATGTCACTAACCCAAACTGTCATGACATAATGCAAAACATAGGACGACAGGGAAGGCGGGTTCCAGCGGACCCACCTCTCCCACCTCAGCTGGCGAGTGCACCTGGCACTAGGGCCCAGTCTGGACCCTCCTCCGGTGGCCCTGTGCCACCTGCGGGTGGAAGCGCTGCAGGGGATGGGGCTCGCCCCCCCCTCTGCAAGTGTGGCCGGAGGAGAACCACTACTCACCCTCCGTAGCGTCCGGACTGTGGTGCGTAGGGAGATTTTGGACTCTGTTCTCGAGCCCCTATGCCAGCTTGAGGCACGGGTGGCACAACTTACGGGCATGCCTGTTGCCCGGCCTACACAGCCCCCAGCACAGCCCCTCCTGGGCAGTGAGGGAACAGTGGCAACTGCCTATGGGTGAGGATATCAGTTCCACTGTTGCCATCTGTGGGCTCATGGGCTCTGGATATCCAAACCTCCATCCCCGTCAATTGTGTAACCCCCACACGTGTCATACACCACCCCTGTATGCGTCTTGTTTGTCTTGTCTGTTTACCTACCCAACCTACCTCCCCAGCTGTACCGACTTCCTTCACCTGACATACCACTCTCACCTGAAAAAAAAAAAAAAAAAAAAGGGCACTCTGTACCCACAAAAAAATTACGCCCCATACATAGCTGCCCATTCCGCACACATGTCTGCTGGACATGGAAACTATCAATTACAATTGGCTGTACAACAAGTATTATTGTTGTCCTGACACCTCTCTCAGGGGTGGAAGGTTTCAAATATCACACCAAATTACATACATATGCACAGCTGTTGCTGATGAAGAAATGGGCAGCTATGGGCCTTACCTACATCCCTCCTGCAAATCCCAAGCTTGTTTCCCTACTGTCTTACCTTCTTTGTGACCCCTTTTTCACCACTTTCCTGTCTCCCCATTTTCATTTCTTTCAAAGAAAATAGCGTGGGTGTGCGCCAGAGTAAGCACTGTTAAGCAGTTGTAAGCGGGTGTGCATGTGTGTGCACGGAGCTAAATGCCAGTGCGCATGCGTGAACTCCGCGTAAACCAGCGCAAACCCAGTTACAACTGCTTAAAAGTGCCTTAGTCACTTTGATTGACAGGTCCTGTAGTCAGTTCAAAAGCAAAATAAAATCCCACTGTCAGTCCCGAACGCAGGACCTTGGAAACAGTAGTCTGTATGACCTACCACTAAGCCATGACTCTTATACAAGAACATTGTGCTAAAATAAATATAACATGTAATAGTAGGGATGAATGTAAAGGGAATATAGGATGTGTAGTACCCAAAGCATGTCATTTAGAATTACTGTTAAAACTACTGGATTCCCATAATAGTAGTGTGTGAACAGAAACAGCCATGCTAGTTGGTAGCTTGTAGGTAATAATGTCAGTTAATGTACATATATAAATGTATGTATATGTACATATATATATATATATATATATATATATATATATATATATATATATATCTATATATAGTTGTAGGTGTCATTGTGCATACACACTTACTACAGGGAACAGGAGAGAGGAATGGAGAAATGTGAATCTACAACACAGCCTGAATCATGACAGAGATACTATCCTTTACACTCACAGAACAGTGTCCACAGCATACCAGCATGGTCCCTGCCCTTACAATCTGAAAGGGCAACGCCTATCTCACATACCCTTTTATAGCACTGTCCTGAAATCACAGTGAGAACTGCAATCAGTACACAACTGGCTGTATGCAATTAGCAAATGCTGGCTTACAATTGGTGCAGAGGCCATCACATGGACCTATGCAGATACCTACAAAAGCATCCTGTACTAACACTCCACACATGCAATACATTCATTGCACTGTCTGGAAGCAGACAGATGGAGAGAGACAAACCGAGACAGAGAGAAAAAAAAAAAACACGCTACACACTGTGACTCTAAGCTGTCAGCAGTGACAGTAGGAGCAGGAAGCAGAAGCAGTGGTAACGTAACCAGCTGTGACAAACACAGGTAATGCAAAGTAGCAGGTTAATAGTGTGCATACTGTGAACCCTCCAAATGTGTCATAGGTCTGTATCTATAGGTATGTCCATGTGATATGTTGTGTGTACGTAGTTCCACCAAAAGGGGATGACTATACATTACATGTCAATCAGTGTTAGGCCATGTTCCTGGCAGCAGTTGTCTGTGCGTTGCCCTCAGCAATGGCTATAGTGACTGCTTTGAAAGGTCAGCCAGGTTCAAAAGGCAGGATCAGCCCATCACTAAAGCAAACTGGCTGGGAACAAGTGTCTGCAGGTACCCGATATCACTGCATATGCATCCCATACTGAATAATTCCATAGCTTAGCAGACCAGGCCGGTTATGCATATGATGAGGTAGTTCCCAGGATCAGTCGAGGTGCCTTCTTAGTGGTGTGGGACCACTGTTGCTGTATGCCAGTGTCCAGGTACATATCCTGTAGTACGGCCAAGATAAATTATCAGTCTTATATGCGGTTGTATGTCCTCTTGGAGTGCAGGTAGCACACATCCAGGGATACCATGAGGTCACAGTGATGCTGTGTGTTCTGCTTTGCTGAGGGCCCTCACCTGGACATGTGAGATGATAGGGAGGTTACATACAGCTGTGATAAGTATTTCAACTGGTGGGGGAGAAGGAGGGGGGATACGTGCACCGAACCTTCTGCAAGAATGTTGCCAATATCTGTGTGTTTGGTGAATGTTAAGTAGGTGTGTATTAACACAGAGCATATCTGAAGCATTTGGTCCATATGTGCAACATAACTGAAGAAGGCCTTGTGGTTATCCATAGTGTTTGTGGCCATTTCCTCCCAGAGTAGGCCGTGGCCGTTGTTATGAGAGACCGTAGCGTAGTACCAGTGCTGACCACAGATGCCTTCCCTTAATGTGAATCTGCTCTGTCCTGCAGTAGCCTCCTGCTATTGTTATACAATCTGCCTCTGTCTGGGGTCCACCGGACAGGATGCCTAACCTTTGTGCATAGGGTCTGGGTTAGAAATGTGTGTGCAAGTTCCATGCAATCTGTGGCATGTCCATGGTAAGCATTTGCAAAGGGGTCAGCAGTGTGGGTTGTGGCTTCCACTGGCCCAGTGTGCTGCATGGATACCATCTCAGTCCTAACAAGTGAATAACTGTCTAATCACATACATATCAAAGTAGTCTACTGTGCTGGTTGTGGTGGTGGGATATGTATATCCAGGCCGAGTAACTTGTGTCCACATCACACTAGTGGATGGCGTCCCACATACAGTACCTTGGGATGAACCCCCAGAGTGAGGTTGTGCATTGGACCTGTCAGTGTGTGTGCTGACTGATGAGGCATGCTACTATGTTGTGTGGAATGTGGCAGGTATTGTTGCACAGGTGTTGGCTGAGCACTGATATCTGGCCATGTACTTGTGTATCCACCACAACACACACATGCAACATATGGGAGTAGTAGTATATCACTACACATGAGTATCATGTATAGTATGTGTGCCATATATTGCTGACATAGTCTGCTGATATCCTGTTTGTGTTCTCTTCCAGGGAGATGGCGCATCAATGTAATCCCGCCTACTCTGCAGCGGAAGATGAGGAGATACACCAGAGCCTGGTGCGGGAGTATGACATCCTGTTTTCCCACACCAGTCAGAATCAGCAGGAGAGGGCTGCACTGTGGCAAGACCTTGTCCGTAGGGTAAATGATATTGGCACACATAATAGGAATATGAGCAGATACGACATCACTGCAGTGATTTAATCAGAAGTGTCCATCAGCGTGCGTCAGATATCCACAGGCAACAGGTTGCCACAGGAGGTGGGGTGGCCACACATCCCCCCCTCACCAGACTGGAGGGGCTACTCCTAAGTGTTGTGGCTCCAGCCCCAGAACAGCAACAGCAGTACACCTCCATCATGATGGAGGCTGGATCCACACAGCAGCACGACATGGAGCGTGCAACTAATATGCCATATGTACACTTGACTGTTCTGTACACTGTTAGTTTATGCATGTGTAAGGTGTGTCCGTGGTATGTATCTGTCATCATAGTATGTAATTGTGCATGTGTGATACTGGCAATATCAGCAGCTGACGTGTGAAAGGCAACTGGTGTACTACTGCATTGTATCATATGCAGTATCAATGGCACAGTTGTGCCCACTGACATTAATCTCATCATTTTTGCAGGTCCCTCCGGGGTTACAGCAAGGCAGGCCATCCATGCTGGTGAGTGTGTTTAACAATACCTATAATAGTCCTGATAGTGCTAGTAACACTAGTGTAACTCAGTAGTGCTCTGTGTGTATAATGCGGGGTGTGCATGTGTGCATGTGTGCAGGTGTGCCTGTGCCCATGTGTGCATGTGTGCATGTGTGCATGTGTGCAGGTGTGCCTGTGTCCACGTGTGCATGTGTGCATGTGTGCCTGTGTCCACATGTGCATGTGTGCATGTGTGCCTGTGTCCACGTGCGCATGTGTGCATGTATGCATGTGTGCATGTGTACACGTGACCACGTGTGCATGTGTGCATGTGTCCATGTGTGCATGTGTCCACATGTGCATGTGTGCATGTGTCCACGTGTGCATGTGTCCACGTGTGCATGTCTGCATGTGTGCATGTGTACATGTGTGCATGTGTGCATGTGTGCCTGTGTGCATGTGTCCACGTGTGCATGTCTGCATGTGTGCCTGTGTCCATGTGTGCATGTGTGCCTGTGTCCATGTGTGCATGTGTGCATGTGTCCATGTGTGCATGTGTGCATGTGTGCATAAGTGCCTCACTGGTAACAATGTGTGGAGACTGTAAACTGTGTTTCCTGTCTTCCTCCCACAGGTTCTGGTGCTGCTCTGGTGTCCTGCAGCAGGGAACCTGAATCTGGTGCCACAGGTACTGGTAATGATGATATTTGTGTAATGGTACAGGAAGGTGTGTCAGGGTCCGCCATTGGTCAGCCAATTGACAGTACACAGCTGTCAACCCCATCATTGCGCACAGTCATCCTGCCAGTACATCCTTTGTCACCATTGTCCCTAAGTGATGGACAGGATACAGTGGGCATTGACCAGGGTAATGTGGTACCTGTGGGACATGCATCCCCACACAGCAGCCATGGGCAGGGTCCTGCGATTGTACCACACAGACAGTTGCCCATGGGTTCTCGTGGGAGCATCCGTGGGCGTACTGCCTCTGGCAGACGTGCCCAAAGAGGTCTGTCAACCTCAGTAATGTTTCGGGCTGTCATGCAGGCACAGTCACGTATGGAAAGGTACACCAGACAGGGTCTGAGGGAGCTGAGAGCATGTCGCACAGCCGTGACTGACAGTATGCGTGACATCGCGGATGCTATCCATAATTTCACCGATGTCATAGACAGACATTGTGGGGACATATTACAGCAGTTCCACAACCAAATGTCCATGAGCCAGGGCAATGGTGGGCGTTTGCGGTGTCGACGTGGCCGTATGCCAGCAACAGCAGCAGCTGGCAGTCGGCTCGGACGACAACAGGCCCGCACACGCCCCCATAGTGCCAGCAGCAGCCCCAGCAATGCTGGGTCTGTGCTGTCATCGGAATGCCCCAGGAGACCACGTGCACGTGGCTCTGGACAGTCCCAACAGGGACCTGTGTCCAGTCAACACACTCCCACTTCTGATGACAGTACCCAGTCTGGCTTAGTACTGGATATGGTCCGTAGCACCCCTGCCAGGCACAGGTACCATGTCCGTGCCCACAGACACTGATCTGTATGACCTGCCAGGTGCAGTCTGTGGCTGTCCACAAACCCCTGTATATGGCAGCCATGAGGTGGAACTGTGTGCGTGCATACACACATGCGAAATGTTAACACCTAGGGTGACCACATACATGCACACACTGCACCAACACTGCCCCACCCTGTACTGCTGCCCCTCACCAACACACATACACACACATGTCAATTGGTGGTATCAGTGGCTGACTCAGGCATACCTAATTCACACCATGTGCATATGATGACACTTTGCCACCTCTTGCAATCTCCAACATCATTGCGGGAACAGGTAAACATGTTGCTGATGCACAGGGTGACTACATAAAAGTGTATTAGTAGTATCATGTTGGTAACAGTACAGTGTGCTGCTATGACTTTGTGTATATCCCAGCATGCCTGATGCAGTAACCGTATGAATGTCCTGAATTGTCATCTACACCCATAGTACGTACCAAAGTGTAACAGCTGCACATAATTGCATGCCGGTGGTAAGGATGTCAACAGATAGCTGCATACATGGGTAGCACAGGGGGGAAGCTAACGCAAGTAGTGATATGCAATGGTGGACATGTACAGTAATGGTGTCAAGTTGCCTACAACGACTATGCAATGTGGATGTTTGCGCATGTTGATATGTGTGCAGTACCAATGTAATCCAAATCACAATTAACTATGACATAATATCAGTTCTACCATGGGCATCTGCGCTGTGTATTCCTGGGTACATGTTGATAGTGCCTACATATTTGCATTGTTACTTACTTTTATTGTTACCCCTTCTTTGTTGTACAATGCACTACTTCCAGCCCTGCTTACTGTAGCTTTGTTTGCATGCATGTTTGCTTGGGGTTCCCTGGAACACTGCTTACACCTGCAATGCAGAGTTACAGTGCTTCTGTAGACTCCTAGTGACATCTGCATAGCGTGCGATCGTTATGTCAAGTTTACACATGACAGAACGTCACTGTCTGTCCTGTACGCATGTACGTTGCCTGTGACACATTGCACATGTCTTACCTGGCATTTACCCATGTGTGCAGTCATATATGCCAGTGCTATGAAACAGTAGCAGTACACCCACACATACACACCTTCAGTATGTTGTTCCCCATTGGCCCTATGTGTTGGTACTCACCATGGCAATCACACTACTAGGGTAGCATGTGCAAAGGTAACCTGTGAATCACCTCTATGGTCCAGTTGTGGTTTATGTGAGTCATGTGGCAATGTCACAGCTGTCACATGTATGCAGTCAGCCATCACCCTTGGCCAGGAACGTACAACACATGTGTGAGATGCCACCACACAGCCAATCTGGGGACTGAGCTCTCTGAACCCAGTAATGCCATACCCTGTCAGGTGGCATGTCATATATACTACATCCTGGACAAACTTCAACCCCAATCCCTGCTGCTACTATTGATAAAACCCCTGAAGATGTTTCTGATAGTTTTAACCAATTCTTTACTGAGACAATTCAAGCCCTAGCTAGTCAACTACCTCCTAGCTCCCCTGGTCCTGAAAGTAGCACCCCTAGAAACCTACTTGCGTTCAGCTTCCAACCAGTCGCCACTTCACTTATCTGTACCTTGATCGAAAAATTAAAACCCACTACACTTTCTGCTGATCAACTCCCTGCCGAGTACCTACAAAAATCAGCTGATGCTATTGCTTACCCCGTCTCAAAACTAATCAATCGAACCATAGTAGAAGCTAAAATTCCCACCATCTGGAAAATATCCTATGTAATCCCACTTCACAAAGGAGGCAGCTCTACTGAATTCTCCAATTATAGGCCAATAGCTATACTCTCTCCACTTGCAAAGATTATTGAAAAATGTATTCATAGACAATTCATGCACCACCTAATCCAAAATCACCTTATGGCAGACACTCAGCATGGCTTCCGTCCTCATCACAGCACTACTTCAGGCCTCCTAGCCTTTACTAACACCATAAACCATAATCGCAACAATAATTATATATCCTCAGCCCTCTTTTTGGATCTTTCCAAGGCATACGATATGGTTGATCATCAACTTGTAATCCACACCCTGCAAACATTCTGTCTAGATACTGGAGCCCTCCAATGGTTTCAATCCTACCTGAATGGTCGACAGCAGGCTGGCCTCTGGCAGAAGAAACTCTCTAACCTTCTACCTAACACCCTCAGAGTACCACAAGGCTCTATACTAGGGCCCTTGCTGTTCTCCATCTTCATTAACAACCTTTATACTGTCATCCCAAATGTCAGCTGTATCCAATATGCTGATGACTCTACTCTGATTTGCTCAGCCACATCTCCAGTAGAGTTATGGTCAGCTACCCAGACCACCTTTAATACAATAGAAAACTGGCTTTCTGAACATCGTCTGATCCTAAATCCCAAAAAAACTAAAATGCTGTTATTTTCACCAACACGTAGGTCTACCGCTTTCACCTTTACCATAAAATCAAATGATGGCACAATAATCTCCCCTGACCCATCTACTAAACTATTAGGTGTCATCATAGACAATAATCTCAAATGTGACCTACATGTTAACCAAACTATCAAAACCATCAATAAAAAACTAAGGTCACTTTACAGAATAAAAGCCTTCCTAACCCCTCCAGCTAAAATTGCCATAGCTCGCTCACACCTTCTTTCAACCCTTCTGTATGCATTCCCTCTACTCTCGAATATGAACAAGACTGTCCTTAACAAACTCTCAATTTGCTACAACCACATTGCCAGGTTTGCCACTGGGCTGCCTTTTAGGACACATCATTGCATCAATCTAAATCAGCTTGGTTGGCTTGAACTACCTAGCCTAATACAGTATAACCAACTGATTATGGCCTATAAAATCCTCTATAATCCGGACAATACTCCTGCACTTAAAATATTATCACCCCTATAACAATCCTAGACCGCTTGATCCTCTAACAAACTACTAATTCAGACTAGCAAAATTAATAACACAGCCGGTGATTCTCTCTTTGCAAACTCTGTAAGTAGATCCTGGAACTCACTTCCAGCTGATATTACCTTACTTTCCACCTTAGGTCAATTTAAAACTAGACTCAAACAACATTTGTCACTTAACTGACTATGTCAATGTATCAAGCCTGGCTAACTCGAATGTGTAAAATCTGTTAACCAGTTTACTGTGTAATTTAATTTAATCCTGACTTGTGCTCAGGACTAACTTTAACCTGTGGAACTTGTTTAACTTGCTTACTTATGTAATCTCTGTAAATAATCTGTTTGTAATATGTAATGCTGGTATTATGTAATGTTGTATCTGCTTACCCTTGGAGCTTTTCTCCCCGAGCCTCCGCTGAAAATGGACATGCATCCAGTCGGACTATCCCGGTCAACAAATGTAAGATAAATAAATAAATAAATAAAAAATATTACTGTGACTACAATACAAGTCAGACATTGACACGCACTGACAGCATGCTAAACACACTGGGGCATACGTGGGGACTCAGAATAGCATCCTGCCTGAGCATCACACACCTCCGCAGCTGGCACACAGGCATATGTTCCGTCAGAACAGAGCACATGCCACACATGGCACACACATCCCGTGTGCCACACACTCACAGCCTGTAGGGCTACACAATACACCTGCTACAGATGTGTCAGGTACCTGTCTTGGGTGCTGCACTGGGGTCCCACTCAACAGGCTGTATCTGGTGAAGGTCACAGTGATATGCCTCAGGGGCACTATGGTCCACCACAGAACACATGCATACAGGTCAGTCAGAGGCATGGACACATATGACTCACTCATTGACCATGCCACTATGGCTGACCTGAGACATACCTCCCTGGACTACATGATAGGGAACATAGAATGGATCTCTCAGCATGTGGCACAGGCCAGTATGAGCCTGATCTTGGTTGCCAACATACCCTCACCAGGTATGCTACCACTATATGTAGGAAGGGTGTTATATGTCTACATTCTGCTCAGTCTCCAATGTCATTCATAGGGTATCCGCTGGCTGTCAGCGTGTGCTTACATGCTAGGGAAGCCACAATGATGTGCAAGGGTCATCTTGCACGTGACACCCATGGCCCGATGTATATTGGCAAAGCTCCTTGATACACACATACTGCCTTATGCTGCAGGACACGGTTTACATAGCCACCTCCGTCGGTATCACACAGGTTAGGACACTAACAGTGCTGCTACACAACAACAGCAGTGTACACCGCAAGATGCATGCACTGGACACTGTCCTCAGCGCAGTGAACTGCAATGTCTGTGCAGTACCAGAGTCCTGATTCATGGCTCACAGGTGTTACCCATCACTGACAGGTTATGCCCCATACAATGCCTGTCGTCCCCTACACATGTAACACACATGGACAGGGGGGTGGTATCCCAAGGCACCACAGATACACACACCTCCAGGTTGTTGGCACAGCACAAAGCATCAGGGCCTAATCATGTGCAGCTAACAGTGTGTCGGACTGCCATCTGGTTCATAGACTGGCACACACAACCCTCCCATACACAGGAAGACCACCTATCCTCCATAACAACACTGGCAATATGACAGTCTCAAGAACTGTCTTTATATGGCTGGACTGCATCCAGCCAAACATTGTGGCTGAGCATTACTGTAGCTACAACACACTAGTTGAAGGGTTCACAGCATGTGGTCACTGAATTGCAGTGGAATGACATGTTACCACTACCACAACAGGTGGGAACATGCAGCACCTGTACATCGACTACATGTAGACTATATGGCCCAGACCAGATGTGTATCCCCTGCTGTAGGTATTTTACCATATACACCCACACTGTATAGACACATACCGTGTGCGGCCCCTGCACAGTAAGACACAGTCATATTGGTATACATTGCAAATACCATTTATCCACTCGAGGCATGTGTCAGACATGGTAACTACTGAAGGTCACAGGTATTTATGTGTATGTGTCACACATACATCATGTGTGCAATGCCATTGCTGGTTTAGGCAATGGCATGCATTGTTATGTACAAAGACCCACACAAGGTCATAATGTGTGACACAACCACACGTGGCAGTTGTGGGTTACCAAAACATACTTATCTGTACTCTGACAATGGTAATAGACACAGTAGCGGAGCGCACTATTGGCATTACTGGCCAACTAGCCCTGTTTGGCTGTGCTGATAGTGTGGTGACATCCCCTGTGTTTACTGGGGGAATATGCAGCATCTGGTGTATTGTAGTATTTGCCAAAAGGATCTGTTCTCTCACACTTGCATTTACACACACCCTACTACCCTCACACACACACACGCACACGCACACTTGCCATTTGCAGGATTCATACCCCTACCTAACTAAGTCACGACACGTGAAAGAGACGCATTAGCAAAGCGCACTATTCGGATTATTAGATAGTTCCTCTTCTCTGGCTGTACTTATAGGGTGCTAACATCATCAGTATTTTGAAAGGGTAATGTGCATCAGGTAGTGTGATCTCCTGATTGCCAAAACTAACATGTTTTTTATACAGAAATGCACACACACAAACTCCCCACATCCAAACACACACACACTTGCCACTTGCAGGTTTCAAACCCCTACCTAAATATGTTATGGCACTTGAGAGTGATTCTGTAGCAGGTTGCACTATTCTGAGTACTGGCAGATGTCTCTTCTCCAGCTGTATGTATAGGGTGCTGTCATCATCACTGTTTGGAAAGGGTAATGTGCATCATGTAGTGTGATCTCCTGATTTCAAAAAAGCACGTTTTTCATACAGAATTGCACACATACAGAGTCCCCACATCCAAACACACACACATGCCATTTACAGGTTTCAAACTCCTACCTACTATATTATGACACTCGGGAGAGACGCATTAGCAGAGTGCGCTATTCGAATTACTGGGAGGTTTCCCTTCTCCTGCTGTACTTATAGGGTGCTGACATCATCAGTGTTTAGAAAGGGGAATGTGCATCCTGTCGTGTGTTCTCCTAGTTGCCAAAAGGGATATTTCTTTCATACAGACTTGCACACACACTAACCCCCTCCACACACACTGAGCATTTGCAGGAATCAAACCCCTACCTAACTATGTTATGACACTCGAGACGGACGCATTAGCAAAGTGCGTTATTCGCATTACTGGTAGGCTTCCTTTCTCCTGCTGTACTTATAGGGTGCTGACATCATCTGTGTTTAGAAAGGGGAATGTGCATCCTGTAGTGTGCTCTCCCAGTTGCCAAAAGGGACATTTCCCTCACACAAAATTGCACACACACACTAACCCCCCTCATCCAGACACACACACTTGCCATTTGCAGGATTCAAACCCCTACCTAACTATGTTATGACACTCAAGTCGGACACATTAGCAGAGCGTGCTATTTGCATTACTGGAAGGCTTCCTTTCTCCTGCTGTACTTATAGGGTGCTGACATCATCAGTGTTTAGAAAGGGGAATGTGCATCCTGTAGTGTGTTCTCCTAGTTGGCAAAAGGGATAATTCTTTCATACAGTCTTGAACACACACTAACCCCCTCCACACACACTGAGCATGTACAGGATTCAAACCCCTACCTAACTATGCTATGACACTTAAGATGGACGCATTAGCAGAGTGCGCTATTTGCATTACTGGGAGGATTCCCTTCTCCTGCTGCACTTATAGGGTGCTGACATCATCAGTGTTTAGAAAGGGGAATGTGCATCCTGTAGTGTGCTCTCCTAGTTGGCAGAAGGGATATTTCTTTCATACAGTCTGGAACACACACTAACCCCCTCCGCACACACTGAGCATTTACAGGATTCAAACCCCTGGCTATCTATGTTATGACACTCGAGACAGATGTATTAGCAGAGTGCGCTATTCGCATTACTGGGAGGTTTCCCTTCTCCTGCTGTACTTATAGGGTGCTGACATCATCAGTGTTTAGAAAGGGGAATGTGCATCCTGTAGTGTGTTTTCCCAGTTGCCAAAAGGGACATTGCCCTCTTACAGCCTTTCACACACACAAACCCCAATCACCCACCCACACACACTGAGCATTTGCAGGATTCAAACTCCTACCTAACTATATTATGACACTTGAGAGAGACGCATTAGCAGAGCGCACTATCCAAATTACTGGGCATCTGTTCTGCACCTGCAGTATTTATAGGGTGCTGACATCTTTATTTCTACAGAGGTATGTACATGTAGTACTACCTGTCAGGTGGGGGATAGCATATATATGCATTTGCAGCCACCTACGTCAGGGTCAGATATGCACATCACACTGGCAGGTTATGTTCTATACCATGCTTTGTGACCACAGGACCTGTAACACACAACACAACCAGTCCAGAACACCACACCCACATTCAGGACACACACTTAGCTTCCCTGGGAACAGTGCCGGGATATGCAGGTGTTCACATACACCATTCCAGTTGTTAACATCAGGTACAGGCATATTGTGTGTGAGAACTACTCAGGCCTCTACCACTTTACCCTACAGCCACTACAATTTGTGGATCCATGTGCTATGGCAGAACCACACACCACAGCCACATGGGGGAATACATATTGCCGCAAAACCAACCAACTCCAAAACTCCAAAATAGTAACCTTGAATACTGGAACACTGTTCCACACCAGAAAATGTTTGACAACCATTTTTGATATCTGGTACCGGCTTCGCTTCTCCTGGAAAACATTTTTAAAATCAAACAACACCCTTTCCCTGGACATCCAATTAAGTGATTAAATCACCCTATTAAACAATTGATCAACTGGCATCAACCATAAATTTTCATTCTGAAGTTTCAAACTTCATTATTATAATGATTTCTGACTTCACTGATATAATTTCATGCTCCATTACATACAAGTGTAGTAAATCATGAATTTACAAACTTTTACTAACATTTATATAATACCTGAATCAAATAATCCATTATATATAAATACTTTCCATACATTATATGCACTCCATCTCATGTGAATTCTTTAAAATAATATAATGCTCACAATTGTGTGCCTGTTATAAACAAACATTATAAAAAACCACTGAACTAATGTGCATGAATTCCACTCTGAGAAATATGTAATTTTAAATTTCCATGTTCATGCCATTTGGAAAAAGGGTTTTAAAATTGAGAATGAACCTGGATTCCATTTCCAATAACTTATCATGAAAAAGAGGACCCATGCTGGGGGACTATACTGGCCACTCAGCATAATCCTTGACAATTGCATTCTATGAGCATGTGTACGGTTTGCATTGATCATGCTATCCCACATATACCCATGACTGCTCCACAACAAGACACCTGTCAGCTGTACACCAGCCATATATGCGTCATACAACAGACAGAGTGAGCTAATACATTGCAGAGCTGTAGCCCACAGAGGGAGGACATCTGTGAACAGTTCCGGCATGGCACTTCATTCACACATAATCATTACAACACAATGTTGACAGTGGAATCATCCAGAGAATGCAGATAGGGCTCCCCTCAGTATGTTATTGACGGACACCTACTGTCAGAGATCCTCAGCAACCCTCTCCCAGCACACACCGACAACATGGCTGTGGCTTAGCACATTCAATCCCTGGGACCTCCACGGTGCCCCTGCTTGACAGAGGCACAGCTCACTAGCCTCACATGTTGCCTTCTGTGACCTACTTTACAGTGGCACAGTAGCCTACTGTCCTGGGGATGCAGATGCCAAGCACACTCTGGCTGAGCTGTCATTCCCTAGGGCAACAAGTCTAGTATTGACCTCTACACCCATATGTTCAATTGTCGGATGCACAATATTTGTTGTGCTGTTCTACTGTTTGCAGGTCTTTATTGCCATAGCATTCCCTGTTCCTATGACCAACTTGTGTATCTGTGGAAGATGTTTGCATATGTGGCCGATCCACTATATCACTTATGTCTCTGTAGTCATTTACTGTGTGCACTGGGCAGATTGCTGTGTTGTGGTTGGTTCCTGGACTGACACGCAAATACCAGATATGTGTGGCCAACTGCTAAGCGGAGATATGGCCTAAGTGTGTGAGCATGCCCAGTTCAGCCTTTCCATGGCATGTTGTCTGACATATGCCTCATTTATCAAAGTGTGTGAGCATGCCCAGTGTGAGCTTTCCATATGTTGCACTCTGAAGTCCACCACATATTTGGGTGTGTGTGAACTTCAACAATATCTCACATTTATGGTTGTGTGTTGGGTGTCATGTTGTGTACTAACTGGCCAACTGCTTCGTGTCTGCCACAACAGGGATTATACTGTGCCTGCAGGGATTGCATGGGATACTTTGCAGACAGTTCTCAACATACTTTCATAATGACCTAACACTGTAGTACCGTATAGTGTACTGGTTCAGTACTTTCACTGTGGTGGACAGTATCCTGGGCTTTAGTCCTATGACTGCTTGACATCTTCATAGTGAGCACAACAGACTGTGTAGGGGCCAGTTGTGCACATATGGCCATGTTGCATTATGTTCAGATATGGACTACCTACACCAGGCTCGTCCAACATTACTAGTGTATTCCACAACATGGGTGGACATTGGCAAACACTAGCGATGTTCCCTAGGCCATTTCTGATGCTAGTCACAGGGTGTGTTTGTCCTTCGACACACATTGTAACTGGAGTTTGCCATGACATATGTCATGGTTAGTATACTGTGCATCCGTCTACCTCTGACATAACAGTGATACCCAGGGTTAGCCTACCATCTCCCATCCACTCATCAGGATTCCTCTTGAGGGGTGTCGATATGTGACTCTCTGGCTGACCTGTACCAGGAGTTTACTGAAGAGTGGGCTGCCTTCTGTGTTATGGATCATTCTGTACAGCTTGTCCTATGTATGTCAGTGCTGGGGTTCAGGTCTCTCATGTGCATAGCTCACTGCCATTCAGATTGTACAAGGTGCAGCATGTTCATTGATTCCAGGTTGGACATGGCTTCATACATCAGGCACAGCTTGCCTGTAGCTGGGCAGTATGGCGGTGTGTGGGGCTGCAGTTTGTTTACTCAGGCAACACATGGCATCTGTTCATGCTCTTTGCTACTCCTGGTGGGGTACTGTTGTGGACTTTACAGTTGATGGAGGTGTCTGCTGTGGTATATCCCACAGGGGCTATTGTAGTCAATTGTGACACTGATGGAGGATGACTGCAGAGCCACAGTGAGTTCCCCTTATCTACATCTGCCAACCTTCATGTTTGGGTGGGTATATAGTATATGTTTCTGCGAACACTACAGCCACATGTTTGTCCAGTGCAGGATATCTATCACCTTTTGTACCCAGGTCTCACATTACATGTTAGGTACATCATGGGTTAACACCTGTGTGGTAATTTGTGGGCACTTACTGTATATCCACGGTGGTTGTCTATACACAGTTCTGCAATTAGCTTGCTGACATGGCTATGGCTCCAGTTGTCTGTTTGTAGGTGGCCCTTTTGTGGGTTGCTTGTGTCAGCTGGGGGTCGGATATGGTGGGCTGTTTGTACTCCTCTGCATGCATGTTCAGTCACAGTCCTTCCATGTTGGCCTATACCTATGGGACATATATACAGAACGGGGGGCCAAGACCAGGCCTTGTGGGATGCCACTCATATCTGCTTTGTAGTCTGACATGGATGCGGCATGTCTGACCATGTCAGTTCTGTCCTTGGTCTGGTTTGCAACCCCTCTACTGACATAGGGGTATATATTTAAGCTGGTGAACATATCCATACTGAACTCGTACGGTATTGTCTAGAAGCATGTGCACGGTCCAGCTACGCTGTGTGGACCACATTGCCCTCATCAATGACCTTAATGACTGCTTCAAATGGGTCAAACATGTTTAGGGGCAGGATCTGCATTTACGACAGCCACACTGTGTAGGGTCCAGTATCAGTAGGTCCACAATAGCCTTCTGTCTGCAGTACATACTGATCCTTTCCATAGCTGTGCAGAACAAGCTTGTCAGGATCCTGGGGTGGTAGTTTGCAGTATCCATTCAGGCAACACCTTTGTTGTGATGGACCACTGTTGTTGTACACTGCTCTTTGGGTACATATCCTGTGGTAAGGCTGACATTGGGCAGTAGTGTGATTTGGCATTCCATTATTCTTGGAGTCCATGTTGGCCTCAGCCCAGGACACCATCACATACCTTTGCTGCTGTGTGTTCTGCTTTGCAGATGATGGCTGTTACCTCAGCATCTGCAATGTCAGGGGACCATCAGTCTGCTGGGATAGGTATTTTGCACTCTGGGGGGGGGGGGTGTTTGCACTGCACCTGACAGGTTGTATGTTAGCAATATGTGTGTGTGTTTGGTATGTTGTTTGTAATATCGGTGTGATTTGGAGCATATCTGTGGATGCCCAACATGGTTCCTACCATCAGTTGGGTAAGCCTTGTGATTATCCTTAGTGTCCTGTACATTTTGTATCTTCATAGGTTCATGGGTTCATACTAGGCTATACACCCTAGGCCATTAGTAAGCCTATCCAGAGTGTGTGTGTCTTTCGCCACCCCTTGCTATGTTCTATTATGGCCATTTATGAATTTCTTCACTGTGCCTCTGTCTGGTCGTGGCACAGTGAGGACCCCCAGTATACATGTACGATCATCCATCCACTTGGCAATATTCCTGTTGAGGGGTGTCAGTGAGGGGCTCTGCCTAACATGGATTGGGATCCTGTTTCTGGGTGTGGGGAGCCTCTGGGCTATGTATCTGTCCCTCCAGCACATCTTATTTCATTATGTGTTGAGGCTGACATCTGTCACTCTCACAGCTCCAATGGCTTTGATTTCCTGTGGTGGAGCATGTCCATTACTCCTGTGTTGGACATGGCCTTGTACAACAGACATACAATGCCTCTGTGTAGGCAGTCTGTGACTGCATTCAGCTGGGGTGTCTACAGCCAGGCAGCATATGACATATATTTCACACCCTTTATCCTGTTGGTGGGGTAACTATGAGGTCTTCCGAACCGCTGCAGGTGTCACGTACGGTACATCCCATATGAGTCATTGTACTAGATTATGGGTCTGATAAGGGAACAGTACAGCGGCACAGTGACCTCTGTTGATGTAGATGTGAATCCTTTCATGATACGGTGTCCAATATCGACAATCTTCCTAGCCACATTGGCATTGTGAGTCTCACATGACAGATTACTGTCGACTTGTGTCCCTAGGTCCCTGATTACTCCTTGCATACATAATGGTTTGCCACCTATGTGGTAATTTGTGTGTACCTTGTCTGGTATTTGGTGAGACATTCATACTGTCCAGTGTCTTCAGGATGTCTAGGTGGAGTTCTTGTGTGTGAGAGTGTAGTCTGTCACATGCTACAGACTGTACAGCAGTTTGGACTACACTTAGGTGGACATGGGTGGTCTCCGCTGCTTTGTGCATTGTCAGTTACCTGGCCATATGGGTGTCTGTGCTGCATATGGATACTCCCCCTCCTTCGATGTTTTGGTGCAGGTGTTGGGGCCATAACACATGATATGTGGTATAACCTAGTAGTGCTGGTGTGCTATCACTAGGCTTGCAGCAGGCTTCTGTCACTGCACAGACATCGATGTTCTCCATAATGGGAAGTGCCTCAGGGGCATGCATATTGCAGTTTACACATCTGGCATTGGTCAGCATTACCCTTATGTTTCCTACCACTTATGTTTTCTAGGGTGGTGGGTAGTCTTTTGGCCTTGCCTACATACGGCTCTATGGAGGCAGCAAAGGCCTTATCCAGTATCCAGACACACAGGGGTAACAGGTGCAAGCCATCCCTGGAACAGCAGCATGGCTTGTCATGCTTGACATCTCAAGCAGACAGACATTAGACCCTCTTGGACTGACAGCTGTAACTGTGCCAGCTGTTAAACATGAGCATTCTGTGTTTGTACTGTGGCATCATTCTTGGTGAGGGTTGGATGCTGCACACAGCCAGTGTCATACCGGCCTGGGGTACATACTCAGAGGGATCATCCATGTCTCTTTTCATGCTGACCAGGGAGGTACATCTCAGGTCATTCACACCAGCATGGACATTGAGTGCATCATATTTCTGCTTGCTTTGGGGTGACCTGCGTACTTGTGTTATGTGGCATTTTGTGGCAGCCTACAGGCAGCTTACGCTACCCTTTCCCTTGTTCAGTCTGGTGAGTGGGACAGCAGTGTGTCTGCCTATACAGACACCTATTACAACTGTATCAGGCATGTTGTTTCTCCTTCTGGCCTGTGACTGTTTGGCACACCAGCTTTGCGTACTATTTGTTGCATGTGCTATGTTTGAAGGTTGTGGTTGCTTGTGATCTGCTTTGGAGGCTTCTGTTGGTGTGGTGTGTTTGTAATTAAGGCCTCCGGGAATATTTGTCTGTGTTTATGTGTTTGGTTTACAGTTGTGGTAGGTCTATGTGGGACTGGGTTTGTGGTGTATGTGGTTACCTTCTCCTCCTGACTAGTTTTGACAGTACTGAGTTGGTGGAGCTCAACCTCTGGTTTGGATACATGGTTGCATCTATCACATATATTTGTATTTATTGGGGGTGTTGTGGTTGTCTGTGTACTTGGGACTGGTGTCACATTGCCTCTGGATTCACAGATTCTACTTGTTGTGGCTGGACTTAGTGGATTGTATGTGTGGACATATGTTATTGCCATGCTACTGGTCAGTGATTACTTCCCTTTTTATGTTTGCTCTATCATGTGGTAGCTTCCTCATTCTCTTGCATGGTTTGGTAATGGCTGGAGTCCAGCATGCCAGATGCCTGCGTGTATGGCATTGTGTGTTGTTGTTATTTGTGATTGCATACTCCAAGCATTCCTGGCTGTGTTCATGGAATGCCTGTATAACATGTTCTGTGGTGTGTCCCATATTCTGCACTTGCACAGGGCCTTTCGTGGATTTAACATCAGTTTGGAGGGCTGCAACCTATGCTTTACACATGTTTTTCACTGTGGTATTCTGGCCAGGGACTGGGGTCGGGATGTGTATATCCAGTGTGATTACTCTATGGTCTGGTCTTACCGGTGAGGGGTACACTTCTCATCTTGCCATCCAGTATACATGTTGCTGATTATCACATCCAGTATGCTTACCCCTCTTGTGGGAGTGGTACGTTGTTCCTGGGCATTTTGGTTTATGGATACTGGGAACTTTTCCCCTACTGTGTTGGTGCTAGTATAATGCTCCCAGTGTATGTCTGGGTATTTTCAGTCAAGCAATATAATGTGGTTTGGGGCGCTTGATATATTCATGTATTCCAACATAGGCCAGGTGCAGTTCCTGGTATTAGGACAGTAGTCTGCAGCAGGCTATATACTGGGAGGCGGTTTTAGCCATTGGTATTTGACCATGGCTAATCCATGCTGCTTCTTGTTGTGGTACCAACATCGGAGGTGTGGTTATCCTTGACATTTATTGCTAGTCACCCTCCTTTTGTAGCTTGTTCCATGTTTTGCGGCTGTACAGCACAGTATGAGGTGTGACCTGGTAGTGTTAGGGTGCTGATGTGAGCCTTGACCCAGTTCTCTATTACAGGACTGGTATCTACATTCTCCATACTGTGTGCGTTTACACTGCACACATCTTGCTGTTTAGACTTCTGGCATTGGGTAGCATTACATCTAGGTTCCTATCCCTTGTGGAACCTATGATGGTGGGTTTGTGTTTTGAGACTTACCTATTCAGGGCATGCTGTGGGTACTGACAGCCTTTGCCAGTATCCATGGGGCATGGCATGATAGGTACATGCCACCCCTAGCAGGTGGTGCATCATGTCATGCTCCGCATGTCTTCCCAGCCTGAGACACATTGGCTCCCATTTGACTAACTTCATTACTTCAGCCAGTTATTGCACTTGATCATCCCATCGTCATTTTGTGGCTTCATGCTTAGTGAGGGTGGATGTTAGTCAGGGTGCTCAGGTGTGCATATAGTACATGGTGTTACATTACTTAACACATGGCATTCATGCCTCAGGTGGTGCTGCAGGGCTGCCTCTGTCGGATGCGCATATTACACTTCCCTGTACATGTTTGTGAGCAGGTCATGTCATTTTAGGCAACCATGTTATTATTTGAGTGAGTCAGAGGGGGTATCATTCCCAGGGTTCCTACTGAGCCAGTGTATGTGCTATGCATTGCCTCTTTGCCAAGGCCAGGGCATACTGGGCACGCCTCCTTCTGCCTACTGGGGCAGGCTCAGGTTGTTCCTCCTCCGAGTCATGCTCTGCCTGTGATGGCCTTGGCAATGGTGGGGGGCTGTTTGGCCCAGCCCTATGCTGGTCCTGCTGCAGCTGTTTTCGCAAGATCATATTATGTAGCATAGCACATACCATGACAATTAGGGTACATGTAGTTGGTGTGTACTGCAAGGCTCCACCAGATGTGTCCAGACACCGGAACCGTGACTTGAGCAGCCCAAACACACGCTCTATTACATTACGTGTTTGTGCGTGTGCCTCATTATGGCATTCCTGTTCAGGTGTGTGTGCGTTTCTGATGGGTGTCATCAGCCACGGCTCCAGTGCATAACCTGCATCCCCCACTAGGTGTCCGTGTGGGATGTCCCCATTAGCAAATGTCTGGTACAGCTGTGTCAAATGCCAGATGTGGGAATCGTGGTAACTCCCAGGGCAGCCAGCACACACATTCATTATTATGCCCTGGGCATCACACATGACCTGGCAGTTGATGGAGGGGAAGCCCTTGTGGTTAATGTAGGCCCTACACCGCTCACCGGCTGGTGCTTTGATGCGTATGCGTGCAGTCTATTGCACCCACTACCTCAGGGTATTCCGCTATTTGCTGGAAGAGACGCATATTGCTGGCCAATACCTCATGGGCATTGGGGAAATATACATGATCACCGACATGTGCTGACATGGCATCCAGGAACTGGTGCAGTACCCTGGAGGCTGATGCCTGTGATATCCCCATCATATTGCCAGTTGGTCTCTGGAAGGTACCTGTTGCTAGTATTCTTAGGCCAACACATACCTTGGTTTCCACTGGGATGGATTCCCCTCTCTTGGTTCTGTGTGTGAGGCATGGCCTGCACAGCTCAACAATTTGCTGCAGGAGCTCTCTGTCCACTCTATAGCGCTCTACTATCTCCAGCTCATGTAACCCGTGGTAGGTGACCCTGGGCCTGTACACTCTTCTCCGTCTCCTCACTGTGGGTTGTCTGGCACCATCTGCATTGTCACCACCCTCAGCAAGTCACCTATGTCTCATTATGACAGCTATGGCAGCCCCTAACATTTCTGCTCTGAGTGAAGCTTTTTCAGTTTTCACTTCTATTAGCTTACTCCTGTCTTGCAGTGTATCTTAAGAGAAACATCCTGCACTACTGTTTGCAGAGTTTTAAGTGCTGGGCTGGGCTACTATTCTGCCTGTGCAATTGCCTGCTTCTAATTGTTTTCACCTGCTAGCTTCAGCAGTTATCCCTGCTAGCTTCCTATTAATTCTGCTGCTTCCTTTTTCCTTTCTGTTTCCTCATGGGGGAGCAACGTGCATACCAGCAGAAACACGCTCACAGTGGCTTACACGTGCGCACACATGCTTACACGGTTCAGAATCTACTTATTTGGGTTAAAACGCGCGTACACCCACGCAAACACTGTTACAGGTCTGCCAACAGCCTCCAACATGCTCAGTCTGCCCTACACGCGCGCACACCAGCGCAAACAGTGTTAAGCATCTCCCAACATGCTCCCACATGCTCAGTCTGCCTTACACGCGTGCACACTGCCCTACTCGTGCTTCATGGCGAGCACACGTGCGCATGCATGCCCAGCAAGAAACTTTGGTGTAAGTAACAGTGTACACCTTCCATTTCTTGACTTTCCCTGACTTATCTAGTGGCACACCTCTTTCCATGATCTGTGTCTGTCATCTGTCATGTTACACTGACCTCCAATGAACTGCATTTCTTTCTACCATTCCCCCCCTGTGATGTCACCTATCTCCTACTCTATTCCTCCCCCTTATGTATCTCTTACACTACTCAGACTGTGCTCATTTGCTATGTGACTGTGAGATTCAGTATCCTAACCCTCATTTACATGAGATTGCCTACTAATGCTTAGTTACATGTCTTAGATTCAGCTTCCCCCCTTAGCAACCACTACACAGTGGCCATGTTGTTTTTGGTCTGCTGGTCCCTGCATTGTCATTCCATGTATTGCATGAAACCCACATTTGTGGGTTTATAACCTTCTTTTTTATGGTTTTATACAGCGCAACTGTCAACAGTCAACTGAGTACATTTCTGCAGCTAAAACGTCTCTTACACGGACTGGTTTCTGCTTCGTGGATCACTAATATACCTCATTTGCATACCTTTCGGCTGCAAGTGAGGTATTTAGCATGTCCACGCCAAGTCCATTTTAGCTGGTCTCTTACACAGAGTTTAGGGCTGTTCCTGGATCGCGAGGCTTGCATGGAGTGTTGCATGTCTCTTACACTCCGTGCAAGCCTTCTGTTTTGGAAAAAAATGCAAATATCCAGATTTGATGTTTCTTTCATCAAGAAACAGTTGCTTTAAAAATAATCTATTTACATTTTAAAATGTGATACCATGTCTCCAAGGGGACTAAATGAATAATTTAATTGCAGAGTACTTCTTTAATTGTATGATTGTTTAACTGACGCATTTGGATGTATATATATATATATATATATATATATATATATATATATATATATATATATATATATATATATATATGGGCAAGTTTTTTACTTTGTGTTATACTCCTTGAAGGCTTTGGCCGAGACATCAGAGTTTTATTAAATCTGTTGGATATACTGGTGGTTGTTTCTTTTTTGCTACAAGGCAACTTTTTTACTTTGTGCATCAGTTGGTATAAAAGGGTTTCTACCTAGGTCCACAAATTTGTTGACAATGACAGAGTTTGGTATTGTAAAATGTAGAAAAGTGTTCCAGGAACAACAACACCATAAGGTCCACACCAGTTCAAGTAGATAAAAACGAGACTTTATTCCAAACTTGTGGACAAATTGTTAAGCACTTTCATCCCTCGTAATACACTCTGGGACTTCTTCTGAACAAAGAATGAAAAACTCTTACTACGGTTGCCACCCATCCCGTTGTCAGCGGGACACTCACAGGTTGAGCCTTCTCATCTCGCTTCCCGCATTCACAGACAGTGGGACTTTAAAAGTCCCATTTTCCCCTTTTTGCGCTCGTGAATTGCCGTTGCCGTGGAAAAGCCGAAAATATTTCCGTGTTTTCCATGGCAATGCGGCTACGTCACCAACCTGGACCTGCAGTCAGAGGGATTCCCTGCTAGGCCTGGGTGGTGTAATTCAAGCAGTAATTGGCTGCAGGGATTGGAGGGGGGCAGCCTAGAAGAGCCCAAATAAAGGTCACAGCTGTAGAGCAGTTTTGTCTTAGTGCTCTACAGCTGCAAAGGAAAAAAAGGTCTGAAATTTCTAATCCCAGCCAGCAAAGAAGCCAGCCAGCCAGCCAGCAAAGAAGCCAGCCAGCCAGCCAGCAAAGAAGTCAGCCAGCCTGCAAGGGAGCCTGCTAGCCAGCAAGGGAGCCTGCTAGCCAGCAAGGGAGCCTGCCAGCCAGCCCAGCCACTTGAGCAGACAGAGACAGTCATCCAACTAGCCATTCCAGCAGGAAGGAAGCAAGCTAGCCCAGCAAAAACTGTGATAGTGGTAAGTACATAACATAGTATTTTGTGGCTTTAGTTATTTAAAATGGGAATATTGTGCTTTATTTAAGTTTTTAATGTTTAGAGGTAGATGGGGATGTAGTATGCAGTATTTAAATCTGTGCAGTGGTTATTTTGAGATTTTTGAGTAGTAGTTTAAAATGGGAATATATTGTGGTTTAATTTTTTAATATTTAGAGGTAGATGGGGGTGCAGTATGCAGTATTTAAATCTGTGCAGTGGTTGTTTTGAGGTTTTTGAGTAGTAGTTTTTAAAGGTATAAATCCTGTATGTATATGTTATTGTTATTGTTCTTGGGGGTATGATTTGGAAGCATTACTTTTAAAAGGTTGAACTGTGTGTATAGAAGTTGTTTATTTCTGGTGGGGGGGGGGGGGCAGTGAAATATAAATTTAGCGTGATGTATTTCTATTGTCTTAGCTTTTTCTGGGTATTTTCTGTTTGCAGATAGAAAATGTTCGAGCATAGTTTGCACTTTTTTGTTCGGAAATGTGTGCAATTTAATGCTGTTTTCAGTAAGTTAGGATATACTGTTTGGGTAATTTCTCCTGTTAGTTCTTGCAAGTCAATGTGTATGTGGTACAAGTCTACTTTTTGAGGGGAATGTTAACAGTTAATGTAGTGCATTTATTATTCTAGTAGGTACATGTTGCCAACTTGCCGAAGCTGTTTCAAGATTTTCATTTATACTTGTAAATGTGTGCATTTATTTTTTATGCATTTTTAATAAGGTTAAAATGTACTGCTTTGTTTGTAATGTGAATATGGGTATGTTGCTTTTACATGGGCCTGTTTATTGCATCGCTGTGCTGGATAAATTACTTTTAATTGCTATGTTTTGAGGTAAAAGGAGCCCATGGAGTCTGCTGCATATTGTAGTTTATTTTACTTCTCTTGCAAGAAGTATTTTTAAAAGGTAAAATGTTTATGGACTTTTTTCCTGTTTATTTCTTTTTTTTTTGTGGATGCATGCTCAGAAGTTAATGCAGTGTATTTGAGATTGTGCTAAACCATGTCATTGTTACAGGGTAGTTTGCTTTTATAAGTAGCAAAGTTTATATTTTGTGTTTTAGTGATAACTTCAATAAACTTACAATGTACTGTTTCCATTATAATCCGATTACGACCAGTGCTGCTGTTGGGTATGTTCATTAATAGATCATTGCGCTGTGTAAATTAGTGTCATACATTTCTTTTAACTGCTGTGGTCTAAAGCTAAATCAGGTCTATGGTATCCACTGTGCATTCTCATTCATTTTAGTGTTTTTTTGATTCAGTGAATGTGGTTAACTTTTTTTTCTTGAGGGGTGGAGTGAGGTGGGCATGTTCGGTGGCAAAAATAATGCAATTCATTTTCTACAAGCTGTGTTAATGTTAGTTTTCAATGGCCAAAATGGCCCCTACATTACCTCATTTACTATTTGACCTTTTTCAAACTGTTTGTAATAACTCTTTTCTGCTCCATTCCTCAGTTCTTTCGCATGCCAATGTTTTTCGAGCCAGTTCTTTTGAGTGCCAATGTTTTTCAAGCCAGTTTTTTCAAGTGCCACTGTTTTTCAAGCCAGTTTTTTTGAGTGCCACTGTTTTTAAAGCCAGTTTTTTTTGAGTGCCACTGGTTTTCATGCCAGTTCTTTCACATGCCAATGTTTTTTAAGCAAGTTCTTTCACATGCCAATGTTTTTCGAGCCAGTTCTTTTGCATGCCAATGTTTTCCAAGCCAGTTCTTTTGCATGCCAATTTTTTTTGAGCCAGTTATTTGCATGCCAATGTTTTTCGAGCCAGTTTTTTCATGTGCCAATGTTTTTTGACCCAATTCATTTGTGCTGTGCAGCAGTATGTTACTGCACCCTACTAACACAGTTTTGATAAATATGTTGCATATCAGGTAAGTACAGATTCAACCAGCAGCAAGAGAATGTGCAAGTGGCAGGATGTTTGGAAAACAGAATTCAATTGGATCGAGATGCAGTGATGTCAAAGTGTTGTGCAGGTACTGCAAGAGAGAATTTCTAGTGACCCACTGTGGAAGAAACGATGTCGCACGACATGAGGAGAATAAAAAACATAAGACTGCTATTCTTCAAGCTAAATCCAGTCACCTTATGACAAAGTGGGCAAGGAACACAAACCTTGAGAGACCAGAACTTAGGATCATTGCAGCAGAAGTCTTTGAGGTGTTCCATGCTGTTAAGCACAATATTTCCTATAACAGTTTGGACTGTGCAGTAAAGTTGGCCAGCCAGCTGTACAGTGACTCAGACACTGCAAAGAAACTATCTTGTGGAAGAACCAAGGCTGAAGCCATAGTCAAAAATGTTTTGGGACTGCACTCATTGGAATGCCTCCTGCATGACCTTCAAAAACCAGGCACTTCATTTGCAATTTCATTAGATGCTTCCAACAAGGGGAACATAAAATTATTTCCACTTGTTGTGAGGTATTTTTCTAAAGAAGAAGGGGTGGTGAATGGCCTTTTGGACTTCTATGAAGACCCTGATGAATCTGCACAGGCTATTTCACAGCAAATTTCCAACATTATGGAAAGGCACTCCTTGCCCTGGAACAGCATTTCAGCTTATGGGGCTGATAATGCCAGTGTGAACTATGGGAAGAAATCTGGTGTGTATACCAGATTAAAAGACAAGTGCCCATCACTCCAGAAGGCTAACTGTGTTGCCCACATCATTCACAATGCAGCAAAAAAAGCTGCAGCACAACTACTATACAACATGGAAGTATTTGTAATGAAACTTTTCAGCCACTTCTCAGGTTCTGCCACAAGGACCAGAAACTTGAAAGACTTCTTTGAGTTTTGTGGCATGGAATTTGAGAGTCTGTTAAGACATGTGCCAACAAGGTGGCTGTCACTACTCACAGCCATTGAAAGAGTAGTGAAAAATCTCCCAGTGCTCCAGTCCTATTTCCTCTCCCAGGGAGAAGAGAGGAGACCCCCGGCAGATATGGCAGTACTTTTCAGCTAATGAACATGGTGAGAATGAATTACCTATGCTGCCCCAGTACTATTTGCACTTTCTCTGTGCTGTTCTTGTTGATTGTAATGAACATATAAGTACATTAGAAAAATCAGCACTTACTGCCATGGAAACTTTTTGTGTAATGGTCTCTTTGAAGCAAAAACTGCAGGCAAGAGCTGAAGGTGCTTTCTTTGGAGGGGAAAGTTAGGGCACTCATGAGCACATTAGATAGCACTTCTGCTAACAAACTGAAAAGAGACTTCATTGTGTTCTTGGAGACAGCAGTGAAATACCTGGAACAGTGGTTTGATTATACTGAAAGCAACTACTTGTTTACACTATCTAAATTATCTCCAAATGAGCCCTTTGCTTTCAGTGACTTACTTAGGTTCATAGGTTCATACTAGGCTATCTGCCCTAGGGCATTTATAAGCATAGCCAGAATGTGTTTGGCTTTCGCCACCCATTTTAAATTTATTTTGCTATGCCCTTTTTCGAGGTTAGTATACTGTGCCTCTGTCTAACAGTGACACAGAAGTGATACCCGGGTAAACCTACGATCTCCCATCCACTCATCAAGATTCCTCTTGAAGAGAGTCAATGAGGGACTCTGCCTAACCTGGACTGGGATTTTATTCCAGAGTGAAGGGAGCCTCTGGGTTATGAATCTGTCCCTCCAGCATGTCCTATTTATTTCAGTGCTGAGGTTCAAGTCTCTCGAGCGAAGCTTGATGGGATTTGGATTATCTGAGGTGCAGCATGTCCATTAATTCCGGGTTGGACATGGCTTTATACGTCAGGCACAGATCGCCTCTGAGCAGGCAGTATGCCACTGAGTAGAGCTGGAGTTTCTTTAACCGGGCAGCATATGGCATCTGTTTGAGCCCTTTGATCCTCTTGGTGAGGTACTTTTGGGGTCTTTCCAGTTGCCGCAGGTGTCTGGTAAGGTACATCCCAAAAGGGGCATTGTACTCAATTATGGGTCTGATGAGGGATGAGTAAAGAGGCACGATGACCTCCCTGATCTAGATGTGAATCCCTTTATGATTAGGTGGGCTATATAAAAGTTTTTCTAACCACTTTGGCCACATGGTTGTCAAATGAGAGATTGCTATCAACTTGGGTCCCCAGGTCCCTAATTACTTCTTCTGTACTTAATGGATTACCACCTATGTGGTAATTTGTGGGCACTTTGTTTTTGCCAAAGGGATGACTATACACTTTTTGGCATTTAGCTTGAGGCCATGGCTCTGGCACCAGTTGTCTGTTTCTATGAGGCCCTTTTGGAGGATGCTTGTGTCAGCTGGAGAGTCGATTATGGCGCCCAGTTTGCAGTCATCTGCGAACTTGGTCAGCCACAGTCCTTCCATGTTGGCCTGTACCTCCGAGAAATATATACCGAACAAGAGAGGTCTCAGGACTGAGCCTTGTGGAACACCACTTGTAACTGGTTTGGAGTCTGACATGGCTCCAGCAATTCTAACCATGTGGGTTCTGTCCTTGAGCCAGTTTGCAATCCATCTAGTGACATAGGGGTTTATATTTAAGCTGGTGAGCTTATCTATAATGCCCGAGTGGGGTATTGTATCGAAGGCTTTTGCGAGGTCCAGGTAGGCTGTGTGGACCACCTTCCCCTCGTTAATGGCCTCGGTGACTGTTTCAAAGAAATCAACCAGGTTTAGGAGGCAGGATCTACCCTTAACAAAGCCGAACTGGGTAGGATCCATTGTCTGTAGGTCCCCAATATCTTTATTTATGAGGTCCATGATGATCCATTCCATAGCTTTGCAGACCAAGCTAGTCAGGCTTATGGGGCAATAGTTTCCAGGATCCATTGAGGCACCACCTTTATGGAGAAGGACCACTGTTGCTGTATGCCACTCTTTGGGCACATATCCTGTAGTAAGGCTGAGATTGAACAGTAGTTTTATGTTTGGGTTTAGCTCTTCTTGGAGTTCATGTAGGACGCAGCCCGGGACACCGTCTGGTCCCATTGATGCTGTGTTTTTTGCTTTGGAGAGGGCGGCTCTTACCTGAGCATCTGAGATGTCAGGGGGGCAGCACTCTGCTGGGATAGATATTTGCCCTTTTGGTGGGGGGAGAAGTTTGTGCTGAACCTGTCAGCTAGGATGTTGGCAATATCTGTGGGTTCAGTGTATTTTTGTCATTTTGGACTAATTCTGAGCATATCTGGGAATTACCACCCAGGTTTCTAACATAACTAAAGAAAGCCTTGTGATTATCCTTAGTGTCCTGTGCAATTTTTCTCTCCAAGCTGGCCTTAGACAATTTTTATGAGTGCCCGTAGTTTTTTGCTAATACTGATCAGTGATGCCTTCCCTTTTTGGGATTTTGCTCTATCATTTAGTAGCTTCCTCCTTCTATTGTATAGTTTGTTTATGGCTGCGGTCCACCAGACAGGACGTCTGCCTTTGGAGGATTGGGTGTTGGTTTTATTTGGGATCGCATGATCCATGCATTCCTGAAGGTGTTCATAGAATGCGTTTATAAAGGATTCTGCGGTCTGGGCCATATTTTCCACATGCCCGGGGGCTTTGAAGGATTCCACCTCGGTTTTGAGGAGTGTGAAATTTGCTTTAGAGAAGTTTTTCACTGTGGTTTTCTGGGCAGGGGGTGGGGTCAGGATGTGAATATCCAGTGAGATTAGTTTATGGTCTGATCTTACCAGTGAGGGATACACTTCTGGTCTGGAGCATAGAGTCCCCATGTTGGTGATGATCAGGTCCAGTATGTTTTCCCCTCTTGTGGGAGTGGTAACAAGTTGTTCCATAGCATTTGAGTTTATAAATTCTAGAAACCTTTGGGCTAGGGTGTTGGAGCTAGAGTAATGCTCCCAGTCTATGTTTAGGTAGTTGAAGTCGCCCAATATAATGGTGTTTGGAGAGACCTTCATATTTTCCAGTGTTCTCAGAAAGGCCGAGTGGGGTTCCTGGGTTTGGGAGGGTGGTCTGTAGCAGGCTATAAACTGGAAGGCAGTTTTACCCACTGTTAGTTGCACATAGATAGTCTCTGATGCTTCGTGCTTTGCCACCAACCTGGAGGTGTGGGTATCTTTGATGAATATCAATACTCCCCCTCCTTTTGTGGTTCGGTCCAAGTTTTGGGGCCGAAAGAATGGTATGAGGTATAACCTGGTAGTGCTGGGGTGCTCTCGGGAGCCCTGAACCAGGTTTCTGTTGCTGCACAGATATCAATGTTCTCCATGCTAAGGAGAGTTTAGAGTGCATGCATCTTGAGGTTTAGACTTCTGGCGTTGAGTAGCATTACTCTTAGTTTCTTATCCCTTGTGATACCTATGGAGGTGGGTTTGTCTTTTGAGCCTTGCCTAAAAAAGGCACTATGGGGGTAGCAAGAGCCTTTGCCAATATCTGAAAGCCCAGGGGTGACAGGTGCAAGCCGTCCCTAGTGAAGCATCATGGCTTGTCGAGCATATCATCCCAAAGCTGACAGGCATTGGATCCCCTTTGAATGACACCAGTACTTAAGCCAATTGTTGAAATTGATCATCTTGTCTTCATATTGTGGCATCATTCTTGGTGAGGGTAAGATGCTACTCAAGGTCAGGGTCATACCGGCCTGGGCTACATGCTCAGAGAGCTCCTTTATGTCTCTTTTCATGTAGTCCAGGGAGGTACGTCTCAGGTCATTCACACCAGCATGGACAACGACTGAGTCATATTTGTACTTGCCTTGGAGTGACCTGAGTGCTTGTGTTATGTGGCAGATCCTAGCGCCCGACAGGCAGCTCACCGTGACCCTCTCCTTGTTCAGCCTGGTGAGCAGGACGTCAGTGTGCCTGATGATAGAGTCACCTATTACAAGTGTATCAGGTGTGTTGTTTAGTTTTAAGGGCTGTGACTGTTCGGCACACTGGCTTTGTGAGATATGTGTTGCACTTAATGTGACCACTGCCCTGAGTCTGCAGGATGTAGATGAAGATTATATTTTTAGGGACTACTTAGCAATTAGTTATGTAACACAAGCTTGACCCCAGGAGAGAAGTGGCTGAAGCTTTTCAAAGAAGGGCCTGAACTGACTACACTATATCCGGTAATTGCTAGGGTTTTATCCATACCGGCCTCAAACGCATTTGTAGAAAGACATTTTTCTTTGGTGAAACGTAAATGGACAGATGTGCGAAACCGATGTAGTGTGGACCTGTTAAAAGCCGAACTAATGATGACTGCAAATTACCGGATGAAATGTTGTGACTTTTACTCAAATATTGTTTCAAATTGGGCCCTTCTTCAAGCCATAAAATCAAATTCAAAATACATTTTAAAAAAAAGTGATTTAGTGTACTACTGTGCAGTATAAAGTACTAGGGTGCAGTTTGTATTTTGTGTTTTTCTTTGTTTAGCGTTAATTTGCTAGTGCACAGTATGCAGTACTAGGGTACAGTATGTAGTTTTGTGTTTTTTCTTTGCTTTAGTTTTAATTGACAATGTTGTTGTTGGGTCTTTCGGCTTTTCCCGGTTAGGGGTCGCCACAGCGGAACTCCGGTCCGCTAATGACTGGCAGTAGATTTTTACGTGCTGAGTTGCCAGCTCTGACACACAACCTTCAATGAAGGTACGCCCATTCATGCATGTCTCCATGCAGAAGACGCTCTAGCTGAGAATTGAACCAGACAGCGTCTTACTGTGAGGCGACAACTCTACCGCAGCACCACCACCGCGCTTTAATTGACAATAAAAAGTCTTAATTTTATACTTGGCTTGTATGTGGTATGTAGATTTTTTTAAGTTTTCTTTCTGAATAGTCATGGTTGGTTTATGATTTTTTTTTAACTTTTTAAATAAACAAGTGTCTGTTTAATCAGTAGTGTGTTTTTTATTCCTTTAAAGTTTATTTACTGTTACAACTGAGTAATGTGTGTTTTGGCAGGAATAGTTCACTTCATTTAAATGGTTTGAGTTTTCAGTATGCTGTAATGTCACAATGTTGTATCCATAACTGTAATACTGCATCTCCTTTAACACCTCTGGTGATGTCGTGGTGGGGGTGTGGCCAGTGTCATATTGGCCACACACCCTGTCCTAATGGCCACACCCCCATGCCCCACTTTGGCCTTGTTAAAAGGTGGCAACCCTAACTCTTACATATACCTACTAATTAAGCAGCAATTGTGGTTAATACACATATATATATATATATATATATATATATATATATATATGGATTACCTTTGAAAGATCGACAGCGCAGAAGATCGACACTCAAAACACCAAGCCCAGAAGAAAGAAACCTCACAAATACGACAATCCACATGCCCGACACACCACAATCCCTACACTTAACAAAACAAACAGTTCGCTGTTACACACAACACACCCACAACACAAGCACACCAACAACCTAAAAACCTACACTACACCTTACACACGACTATCTATGCACTAACCTTAACCCTAACCCTAACCCTAAGGTCTGTCACTATCGCACACTTACCTTACCTGCACCCTAACCCTAACTCACTTAATCCGCCCCTAACCCTCATGTCCCTCACTATCGCACACTTACCTTACCCGGTCCCTAAACTTAAGTCCTTCACCGTCGCACACTAACCTTACCCGCACCCTAACCCTAAGTCCCTCACTATCGCACACTTACCAGGTCGCGCTCGCAAGTTACCCCTGTCGGTGTTTTCGCTGTCAGGATTACGGCTTGTCAATCATCTGCGTTGTCGTTCTTCTGGGCTTGGTGGTTTGCGTGTCGATCTTCTGTGCTGTTGATCTTTCAAAGGTAACGCATATATATATATATATATATATATATATATATATATATATATATATATATATATATATATATATATATACATATATATGTTGAAACGCTGTTTTCAGCCTGTGTGGAACCATTTAGGACAAGTTATGTTTGTAAAAAGGTGAAACAACCTTATAAAATCTTAAAATGCACTTTTGAAGATCACAGAGAAATCAAATAAACTTTAATTAGTTTGTCAAAGATCCAAAGCTCTCTTCTTTAACACAGGGAGTACTGAAATATAGTCATTGAGACCTGATGCAACATTTGCGCTGAGCTTAATCATCCAGTATAACTCTCTGAGTTCTATCTGTAACTCCCACCACCTCTCCTTATGTTCTGTGGCACAACTTCTAAAATACCAAACTTAAATTTTGTATGGCCCTGACATTTGAGAGTATGTTTAAAAAGGGAATTGTTCGAATTTCTCTTAGCAATAGTGAACAAATGTTTATATATTCTAGATCTAAATCTTCTCTCATTTTTGCCTACATAGAAACTGTAACATGTTTGACGAATACAGATATAAATCACATCTCTAGTGTTACATTTACCTTTTTGCAGTTTAATAGCATGTCTGAATTCCTCAAGTAATATTGTGTCACTATCCAAAATAAAGGGGCATTGATTACATAAGTTCATAGGTTCATAGGTAGGTACTAGGCTATTGGCCCAAGGGCCTACGTAAGCCTAGCCAACAAGGTTCCCTGGCTTACGCCACCCAAGAAAGATATTTTCCTGTGCCACTGTCGAGCAGAGACACAGAAGTGATCCCCGGGGTGTATTTCCGATTTCCCATCCGCTCATCAAGATTTTTCTTGAAGAGTGCTAATGAAGAACTTTGCTTGACATAGATGGGTAGCCTGTTCCTGAGTATGGGAAGCCTCTGGGGCAGGAATCTATCCCTCCAGCATGTCCTGTTTATTGTGGTGACAAGGTTTAGGTCCATAGAGCGTGTAGCTCGGAGGGATTGGGATTTCTTTAGGTGTAGCATGTCCAACAGCTCTGGGTTTGACATAGCTTTATATGTTAGGCAGAGATCACCTCGGAGTAGGTGATATGCTACGGAGTAAAGCTGGAGTTTATCGCCACATCTAGTTGTTGTACCCTTTACAGTCAAGGGGGTTGTAGTCTAGTATGTTCCATAAGATATTTAATATTCCTTCCTGTTTTGTAAACAAAACTTGGAGTATAGCCCAATATGTTATAAATCTCCAGATTACCTCTAAAAATATTCCAATTGTTTTTTAATATTGTTCTCACTGCTTTTTCTCCTTCACCGTATGGTAAAACCATACTCATGTTGAACCTAGAACAGATATTACCACTGGGGATGGGAGTAGAAACAAGATTACCATTATAAATTTTGTTCCCCAACCGTCCAGTAACTCTTTGGCAATATTTGCTAAAAGTTTGTCTAGCTATCCTCTTGATTTAAACATTTTTGTTATAAAATTCAGTTCACTAATGAAGGTGTCCTTATTTGAATACATCCTAGCAGCTCTCACAAGTTTCCCTTTGAAAATATTTTTCTTATTATGTGCTGGATGGCAACTTTGAAAATCAAGGTAGCTGTTCGAAAAGGTTTCCTTTCTGAAAATTCTGGAAACAAATGTATCACTCTCACTGTCTTTAGAAATGGTCACATCTAAATAATTAATAAAGTCTATAGAGGTGTTAGATATAAATCTGAAGTAGTCACATACATGGTTTATATATTCAAGAAAAGCATTCATATCTGTCTGATCATCCTGCCAAAGGATAAAAATATTGTCCAAATAATGAAGGTATGTAAACCATGACTGACTAAAAGCACTAGTTAGGATGTATTTTTTCTCCCAAGTGTATAAAACAAGGTTGGCATAAATGGGGGGCACATGTGGCCCCCATTGCCACCCCTTGAACCTGTCTATAGTATTCCCCTTCAAATGTGAAAAAATTGTTAGCTAAAATATATTCCATAATGGCCATAACAAAATTTATCATGGTACCACTAAATACAGTTGGCTTCCTAATAGCTTCATAAAAAAGGTCTAACCCCTCTCGATGGGGAATCAAAGTGAAGAGGTCAACCACATCTATTGTAGAGAAAGTACAAGTATCAGTGTACCACCTTTCATTAAATTTAGACAAGAAATCCCAGGAGTCTTTTAATAAATGGTGTACCGGTTTCAATGATTCTTTCAAAATCCTATCTATAAAAGTATGTAAGGAATAGGTAGAGCTGTTTTGTGCTGAAATAATAACTCTGAAAAGTGGATGTTGAACGCATTTATGAACCTTCGGGATGACAAAGGCAATAGGTATCAGGGGATGATCAGTTTTTAAAAAATCGAACTCATCCTCTGAAATAACGTCCTGAAATAAGGAATCTTCCAAAAACAGAAATTTACAGATAGAACTCAGAGAGTTATACTGGCTGATCAAGCTCAACGCAAATGTTGCACCAAGTCTCAATGACTATATTTCATTACTCCCTGAGTTAAAAGAAGAGAGCTTTGGATCTTTGACAAATTAATTAATTATAGTTTATTTGGTATCTCTGTGATCTTCAAAGTTTTTAGAAAAGTACATTTTAAGATTTTATAAGGTTCTTTCACCTGTTTCCAAACATAACTTGTCCTAAATGGTTCCGCACAGGCTGAAAACATAGTTTCAACATTAATATATATATATATATATATATATATATATATATATATATATATATATATATTAACCACTTATTGTTCTTTAAATTTTAATGCCTGCTTAATTAGTAGGTATATATAAGAGGGTGTTTTTATTCATTCTTTGTTCTGAAGAAGTCCCAGAGTGTATTAAGAGGGATGAAAGTGCTTAACAACTTGTCCACAAGTTTGCAATAAAGTCTAATTTTTATCTACTTGAACTGGTGTGGAGCTTAAGGTGTTGTTGGCCCTGGAGCACTTTTCTACATTTTATAAGTCTTTTTGAAGGTGCTTTTCAAACATTTTACTTTTTACTTAGAGTTTGGTATTCTATCAAATTCTTTAGCCCATTCTAGATAGGTAGTATGCAGTTTTCCCCTCATCCATTTCCTTAGTGACTTTTTCAAAGAAGCCCACCAAATTCAGTAAACATGACCTTCCTTTGACAAAGCCAGATTTAGATGGACCCAGTGTTTGGGGTTCCCCTATGTCCTTGTTGATAATTTCCATGATAATTCTTTCTATGGCTTTGCAAATAAGTCTAAGCAGACTCAGAGCCAGATCATGGTCAAATTGGACCCCTAGGCAGGATATTGAATCTGTACCCCCCACCCCCCACAGTAGCCCCCTCCCCCCTGGCAGAAGCATGCTGTTTTCTTCTTTACTTCTATAACGATTAGAGATATTTGGATTTAATTTAAAATATTTATTTCAGATTTTATACAAACAGTGATAGCCATTTGCTAAACAAAACAATACAGTCTCACAATGAAAACAGATTTTGCATGAGCAACAGTAAATATATTTGTACTTGATAATCACATTTATTGAAATGGTATTGAAACCTACATTCACAGAAAATGCATCTAACCAGTGGTGGATTAAATTTATCTTTGGGCTGTTTCAAACCTTAGGCCCCTTGCTCACATTTTTAGGATCGTGCAAACATGCTTGTATTCTTTGATTCACCTTCCTGATTGTATTAAATTATATTCCTTGTATAATACAGCACCACTTCTTAAGAGTGTGTTTTAAATTTATAGTTTTGAACATTTTTCCAGGAAGCAATGAAATAAAATGTATGAACCATTAAGACAAAACTACCCATTTCAGAAAATTTCAACCATAAAAGGTCACTCAAACTTCTGTCTTTACAATCCATCAGTATCAGTCAATATGCACAATCTCTGCAGAAGTAAAAGTCATCTGAATAATTCCACATTAAAGAGATTTGTAACTAATGAAGAGGTTGCTGCAGCCAAACTATTTTACACTTCAGTATATCATCTACAAATTCAGTGCCTGCTGCCCCTGAAGAATAAATTGTCCATGTTACAGTCAGAAAAAAAATTACTAAGCTGGTAAAATTGGAATGAGGAATGGCTGGCAAACCAACAACAGGTTCCTAGTTACTAGGCATCTCGTCAAAAGGGGTTCCTATTAGCAGAGCGAAAGACAGTAATCGCGAATACGGAAAGAGCGACAAGTATTGTGCGAAATAAGGAAACGCCAAACATCTGAAACAGCGAAAATGGAAATGTCAAAGTGCAATGGTTGCCCCATCTGCTGTATAGCTCCATAAGGTAAGTGTGTGATAGATAGGACTTTAGGGTTAGGATGTGGGTTAAGGTAAGTTAATAGATAGGTAATGTATGTAAGATTTAGTGGAGTGTTAGAAGTAGGGTTTTGTTATATGTATGTGTATTTATTTTTTTGGGTGTATGTCTGTAGGGGACTTGTGCGGCTGTTACGGACCTTAGGGTTAGGGAGGGGTTAAGGATAGTGCATACTTAGTTGTGTTTGTGGGGTTTAGTGTACGGTTAGAAGTAGGGTTTTGGTGCTTTACTTTAGATTAGAAGTAGGGTTTGGTTAGTGCATGTATGTGGTTTATTTATTTTGTTTGAGTAGGTAGTATGTAGCGGGTGGTGGGGTTGGCCGACTATGACAGTTCGTTATTTTATTTTTCGCTGTTTAGTGCGTTCAGGATTTTTGCAGTTCGCATTATAGGTGTCGACGTTTAGGTATTCCTTAAAGGGTTTTTCGATTTGCTAATATAGACCCATCAAAAGGAGGAAACAGTCATGAGTGCATCACACCTTTAAGTGTACTGCAATATCAGCAATCTATCTACATGGTGTGGGAGTAGAGCCCACAGTCTTCTGCACCAAAGGCAGGTATGCTACTTCTTGTGGTACTAATACTCTTTCAATTTGTCTAGCGCAAGCACTGATGATGGGCATTTGCTAAACAAAGTTGCATATTAAGAACAGACTTTGCATGAGCAACAGTAAACTTTTCTTTGCTTGAAACTCGCAATTCCTTTAAAATGCACCCCTGATGACAATGTGGTAGTTGCTGTACAGGATTCAAGCTCTTGTCTAATGTAATTAAGGATTTTAGCATGAGCAGGTTAATTAACTGACCCGCTATCCAATCTGAGCAAGTTAATTAAACAACCTGCCATCCCTACATGTACACACCTCATTTACCTACTATAGGAATGGCTCACTCATCTCACACATGCACACCTCATTCATCCATTGAAGGAATGTCTCACTCATTTTTTTCAGAGCAGTTCTCTGCATCCGTGTTTGCTTGTCTCTCTCATGGCAGTTCTCCTTGTCATTGGTTCATAGGATCATAGGTAGGTACTAGGCTATTGGCCCTGGGGCCTATACAAGCCCAGCCAAAAAGGTACCCTGGCTTTTACCACCCAAGAAAATTATTTTCCTGTGCCACTGTCGAGCAGAGCCACAGAGGTGATCCCCGGGGTGAATTTCCTTTTTCCCATCCAATCATCAAGATTTTTCTTGAAGAGTGCTAATGAGGAGCTTTGTTTGATATAAATAGGTAGTTTATTCCAGAGTATGGGAAGTCTCTGGGACAGGAATCTATCCCTCCGGCATGTTCTGTTTATTATGGTGACAAGGTTTAGGTCCCTACAGTGTGTAACTCAGAGGGATTGGGATTTCTTTAAGTGGAGCATGTCCAACAGCTCTGGGTTTGACATAGCTTTGCATGTTAGGCAGAGATCACCTCTGAGTAGGCGATATGCGACGGAGTAAAGCTGGAGTTTTTTGAGACGGTCTGCGTAGGGCATCTGTTTGAGGCTGGTAATCCTCTTTGTGAGGTATTTCTGTGGCCTTTCCAGTTGTTGTAGATGTCTTGTGGGGTACATACTAAAAGGGACGTTGTACTCTATAATGGGTCTAATGAGTAATGAGTAGAGGGGAACAATGACCTCTTTTTTTCTGGATGAGAAACATTTTGTGATGAGGTGTGCCATGTAGAAGGATTTACTGACTACTGTGGTGATGTGATTATCAAAGGAGAGACTACTGTCCACCTGTGTCCCAAGGTCTCTTATCACACTTTCGGTGTTAAGTATACTACTGCTTATGTTGTAGTTCATGGGTACAGAGTTTTAACCAAAGGGGATGACAATGCACTTTTTGGCATTGAGCTTGAGGCCATGGCTTTGACACCAGGCATCTGTCTCAGTGAGGCCCTTTTGTAGGATGTCCACATCATTAGAAGTTTCAATTATGGCTCCTAGTTTGCAGTCATCTGCGAAGTTCATTAGCCAAAGACCTTCTGTGTTAGCCTGTACTTCAGAGAAGTAGATACCAAACAGGATAGGACCCAGGACTGAACCCTGTGGTACTCCACTTGTCATTGCTTTGAAGTCAGATTTGGAGTCTGCTACTTTCACAGTGTGGGTTCTGTCAGTGAGCCACTTGGCAACCCATCTTGTGACATAGGGATTTCTACCTAGTTTAGTGAGTTTATCTATAATTCCAGAGTGCGGGATGGTGTCAAAAGCTTTGGCAAGATCTAGATAGGCTGTGTGAACCACCTTACCATTGTCTATGGCTTTAGTGACTGCTTCAAAGAAGTCTATCAGGTTTAGGAGGCATGATCGGCCATTTACAAACCCGAACTGGGTGGGGTCCAGAGTTTGGAGATTACCAATGTCTTTGTTTATAAGTTCCATGATGATACGTTCCATGGCCTTACTGACCAGGCTTGTCAGGCTAATGGGGCGGTAGTTCTCGGGGTCCGTGGTGGCTCCCCCCTTGTGGAGTGGGATAACCGTCGCTGTGTGCCATTCAGCAGGCACAAAGCCTGAGGTGAGGCTATGATTGAACATGGTACTTAGGTGGGGTGCCAGTTCATTCTGTAGTTCATGTAAAATGCAGCCTGGGTTGTTGAATGGTCCCATGGATGCTGTGTTCTTGGCTTTGGAGAGTGTGGTTTTTACCTGTATGGCCATGATTACAGGAACTTTGCATTCTTCTGGTATAGAGATGGGCTCTTTAGGGGGTGAGAGGGGTGGTAAAGTTAGCATTGAACCTCTCTGCCAGGATGTTGGCAATATCAATTGAGTCTGTATATTTAGTGCCATTGTGCTGTAACTCAGAGCAGATCTGAGTGTTGCCACTGAGATTCTTGACATAGCTATAGAATGCTTTGTGGTTGTCTTTAGAATCAGTGGTGATTTTGTTTTCGTAACTATCTTTGGAGGATTTTATCAGGGATCGCAGCTTCTTACTGAGGCTGACCAGGGAGCTCCTCCACTCATGAGATTTTATTCCCTTTTGCAACAGTTTCCTCCTTCTGTTGTACAGTTTGTTTATGGCAGGGAACCACCAGATTGGCTTCCTTTTTTTGGAGGATAGTGTCTTGGTTCTGTTTGGGATAGCATGATCCATGCAATCATGAAAGTGCTTATAAAGTGCAATTGTGTAGGATTCAGTAGCCGTAACTGTATTGTCCATCTGCATGGGTGTCATGAAGTTCACCACTTCTGTCTTAAGAAGCATGAAGTTGGCTTTGGAGAAATTTTTTGTCATGGTTTCCTTAATGGGCAGTGGGGGCAGGATGTGGATATCTAGGGTAATTAGCTTATGGTTGGATTGGACCAATGAGGCATTGACTTCAGGTGTGGAACACAAGTCACTCATGTTGGTAATGACTAGATCTAGGATATTGCTGCCCCTGGTGGGGGTGTGGATAAGTTGATCCAGGGCATTGGAGTTTATGAATTCCAGAAACCGTTGAGCAAAGGAGTTGGTACATGAGTAGTTTTCCCAGTTAATGGTGGGGTAGTTGAAATCACCCATTATTAGGGTGTTTGGTTGAACTCTAATATTTTCCAGTACATCAAGAAAAGAGGAGTGGGAATACTGGGGCATGGTGGGTGATCTGTAGCAAGCTACAATCTAGATTGCAGTTTTGCCCAGAGTTAGTTGCACTTGGATAACCTCAGCTGCATTATGCTGAGCAACTAGCCTGGATGTGTGGATATCCTTAATGAATATGGACACACCTCTGCCTTTGGTGTTCCAGTCCAGGTTACATGGCCAACAAGTGTGGTATGAGTTATAGCCTGGTAGTGCAGGGGTGCTGTCTGGAGCCTTGAACCAGGTCTCATTCACTGCACAGATATCGATGTTCTCCATTTTAAGGAGTGCCTTGAGTGAGTGCATTTTGAGATTTAGGCTTCTAGCATTGAGTAGCATCACCGTCAGTTTTTGCTTGCCTGTTCCTGTTACGGTGGTGAATTTGTCATTTGAACCTTGCCTAAAAAAGGCACTATAGGGGTGGCAATAACCTTATCCAGTATCCGGAATCCCAGGGGTGACAGGTGCAGGCCATCTCTGGCAAAGCATAGTGGTCTGTCGACCATGTTATCCCAGGCAGACAGGTACTGGATCCCTTTAGAATGGTACCAGAAGCTTAGCCAATTGTTGAAGTCAATTATTTTGTCCTTGTACTGCAACATCATTCTGGGTGATGGCAGAATGCTACTCAGGGCTAGGGTCATACCTGCCTGGGCTACAAGATCAGAGAGCTCTTCCATGTCTCTTTTCATGTAATCCAGGGAGGTACCTCTCAAGTCGTTCACACCAACATGGACAATGACAGAGTCATATTTGTACTTGTTGTGGAGTGACCTGAGTGCATGAGTTATGTGGTGGATCCTGGCACCTGACAGGCAGCTGACAGTAACCTTTTCCTTGTTTAGCCTGGTGAGTGGGACATCAGTGTGCCCGACTATAGAGTCACCTATGACTAGTGTGTTGGGTACGTTGTTTTGCCTTATTGGCTGTGGTTGTGTGGTACACTGAGTCTGCAGGCTATGTGTAATTTGGGTTGTGTTGTGGGGTGTAGGTTGCTTGCATTTCTGCTTTGGAGGTCTCTGTTGCTTGAGCAGATTATTATTGAGAGCCTCCGCAAATGTTTTTGCGTTTCTATGTGTGGATTTTGGTGGTGCAGATTTAGTGAGACTATGTGATGAGTGTGGTGTGGTGCAAGTGTTTACCTTCTCCTCTTGACTGTCAAGTTCAGTCTTGATTGGAGAGAGCTTTACCTCCAGTTTGGCTAGATAAGTGCATCTCTCACAGATTGTAGTGTTGGGTGGTAGGAGCAGAGGGTTGTCTGTGTACATGAGGCAATTTCTACATTGCCCCAAGATGCCCAGATTCATCATATAGACCGGAGAGAACACTGGGAGCTGACCCTTGGACATGCCTGAATAAAAAAATATTTTCCTCTCGATAAGTGAGGAAAGTGAGTACAAGAGCTGTTTTTCTCTAAGCAAGTGAGGAAAGTAAGTACCAAAACTGTTTTCCTCTAGGTAATGAGGAAGGGTGAGTGCTGTAGTAATTAGTAGGTTATTTAGTGCTTACAAGTTCTGAACAAATGCTGATCATGAATAAGCAAATTCAAGTGTTAAAACTAAGAATCTGTATCTGGTCTAAACTAGTTACAGGAAAGGGGGAAACAAGTGCAAATGCGGGCTTTTAAATCAGAAAGTTGAGAGAGATGGAAAATCTGCCCAAATGGCCAATAACTACAATTTCTGTCCAGAACCACTCCTTATGTGGTAGATAGGTTACCCAGTGCTTACCACTCCCACTGATAAGCTAGAAGACTTCCCTCCAACACAGAAAGCTTGGGGGGGGGGGCTCAGAAGCTTACATACAGTCATGTATCTCATGCCAGTTTAAATCCTGTGTAAAAGCATGACAGTTCCAACATTTAAATCTGCATTGTTATGCATGTATTGTACTAAAGACACACATACAGACACAGAGTGCATACTTAAAGAAGAAATTGCATGCAGAGTAGCCAGTACTCCTGCCCCCCCCAGACAGCAGGCCCTAGGCAACTGCCTAGGTCGCCTCATGTTGGATCCGGCTCTGGTCAGGCTAATGGGTGTGTAGTTTCCAATATCTGTTGAAGGTCCTACCTTATGAAGGGTATGACTGTTGCAACCAACCATTCACATGGCACAATGTCTGTTTTAAGGCTATAGTTAAATAATGACTCCAGGGGTCCAGATAAGTCAGATTTTAGAACATTCAGGTGCCATCCTGGGATGTTATTAGGGCCCATTGAGGCAGTGTTATTGGCTTTAGCAAGTGCAGTCAGTACATGCTCCATAGTTATATTTGGAGGGGTTATATCTGAAGGTGTTTTTTGGTGGGATGGTTGGGGGTGAGAGGGGAATAAAGCTGGAGCTAAATTTGCCCACTAACAGGTCCTCGATATCACCAGGTTCAGTGAATATGACACCATTAACCACCAGTTCAACACCTTACTGTGTGTTGCCCTTGATATTTCTGGCATAGTTGAAGAAGGCTTTATGGTTATCTTTCAACTGGAGGCTATCTTAACCTCAAAGTTGGCTTTGATTGACCCAATTAGCCTTCTTAGTTGCATATGTAGTTTTGTTTATCTTAATGGGAATTACCCTTCCTGATTTTTGCCATAATTGTTTCCTTTTGGTGTATATCCTGTTTAATTTGATATGCTACCAGGGGGATTTGTTTTTGGGGCTAGTCCTGGGCTTACTTTTGGTAGATACAGCAGCTTCTTTGTAGCCATTGACATTGCTGTACAGAGTTTCTGAGAGCAATTCAGCATATACTGCTGTGTTCCCAGGATTTGAAGGGACATTGAATTTTGACAAACCATCACTTAATAAAAGGTAATTTGCCGAGGAATAGCTCCTAACTGTTACTGGTTTTAATGGGATTATGGAGTTAAGTTTGATTTCAAAGGAGACAGCTTTATCACTGGACCTTATCATGAAGGATGAGACACTGGGGGATTGCAGTGTTCCCCCACATTTGTAAGCATGAGGTCCAGTATCTCGGAGCCTCTAGTAGGCATATTCACTATTTAATCAAGGGTGTTTGTATTTACAGATGTCAGGGAATCTCTATCTCTGTGCCTATAGATTTGAGTCCGTGTAGAATTCCTAGTCTATAAAGTGGTAATGTAAGTCTCACATGAGTAGTGTGTCAGGTTGGAAGATAAGTGTATCCAGTAGATCCAAGTATGCATTGTAAGCTTCTTGTGACATGGAGGCTGACCTATAAGCTGGCTAGGCTATGGTATAGAATTTTGCCTATGGTGATCTACATGTGTTGGAACTCCAGCACATCACCTTGTTTGACTACCCTAGATGTATGTTTGTTATTGATGTATATTAAGTCACCTCCACCTTTAGCCCTTATCTGTGCAGCTATTGGTCATAAAGTGTGGAAGGCACTGAAATCTTGAACTACTGGGGTACTCCCTGCTGCTTTAAACCATGTCTTGGTAATGGTATAGACATCTATATTCTCGAGTGTGAGGAGGGCTTGCAGGGAGTGTAACTTTTTTTTTAGGATCCTGGCATTGAGAAGTAACACTTTGAGGTTCAGTTGAGTTGATTTTGTTATGTCAGTAGGTTTGTCAATTTGTAATTTCTAAAAAAGACACTATGGGAGTGGATAAAGTTTTAGCCAGTATTTAAAAACTTAGAGGGGAAAGGTGAAGATCATCTCTGGCAAAGCAATGTGGTCTGTTAACCATGTTCTCCCAAACTGACAAATATCAGATCCCCTTAAAATGACACCAGAAAAACAGCCAGTTGTTGAAATTGATCATTTTGTCTCATATTGTGGTATCATCCTTGGTGAGGGTAATATGCTGCTCAGTGCTAGGCCCATACCAGCCTGATACACATAGTCTGAAAGATCCATGATGACTCTCTTCATGTGGTTCAGGAAGGTACATCTCAGTTCATTTACACCTACACGAGGTATGATCGAATCATACTGGTGCCTGTGGCGTAATGGCTTGAGTGCATGTGTGATTTGGTGATCCTGGCTCCTGATAAGCAACTAACAGTTATCTTCTCCATGTTCATTCTGGTCAGAGGAGCATCAGTATATCCTACAATGCAGTCCCCTATGACGAGAGTTCAGGGAAGAGCATTTGCTTGCCTTAGTGGCTTAGTGTTCAGGGCCACTGAGACTGGCAGTTTGTGTGGTATTAGGTGTTTTTTCTGACTGCCTTTAGACTTAATGAGGTATAGTTTTGATGATGGATGGTTTAGGCAATCTTTGTTGTTTAGAAAAATTATTTTTAAGTGCCTCAGCATACATTAGTCTATGTGTGTGTTGTGTGCTATGTGAGGTGGGTGTTGTGTGTGTGTTTTGACAATCTGATGTGTGATTGAATGACAGAGTTTAGCCTCCAATGTAATTGTGTGAGTTCGCCTTGTGCATACTGTGCCTGCTTCTTTAAAAATTAAGTGGTTGCTGGTAAACATCAGACAATTGCTACATTATCTCTAAATGCCCACAGCCACTAAGCTGGGTACACTGAAGTTAAGAAATTGCATATCCATACTTCCAACTCCTTTGACTGATGAGCTTCAAAGGGTTTATGTGTTGGGGTTAGAAGGCTATTAAGGGAGCTTTGTTCGTGCAGACTAATAAGGGTGTTTTATTGGGGAAGATTTTGATAAACACTACTAAACTAACTTTAATGTTTACAATCGATGCCCAACTAGCTGCTCTAAGCTTATCGGTGTGCAAGGTACTTGCTCTATATTGCTGCTTTACAGGGAAAATTTCCTTTCTAGGTGTTTGCTCCTCTGCAGAACACTGCCAACCCATGCAAATGGGCAAAATTTATAGTACCACAAAAAAATAACTAAACAGCCCTCTGGCCAATAAAATGACTACAGTACAAGACCTTTTGTGTATTTCCCCAACTCACATAGACCTAGTTTCTTACTACATCCCAAAGACATGTGATAGGCACATTAGCAAATATAAATTTTCCCTGTCTGTGTATGTGGTTTGTGTATGTCATACAGAAAAAATGCCCAGCAATAAAATAAACAATGTGCATGGTCATGGTTGTTCATTGGGTGACTATTGCAGTCAGATGCAAATCATAAACTTAGATGGATAGATGCTTAACTGAACCTGACATGCAGAGAATACAGTCAGACACAGTCTAAATGTATGTTACAGTTTTATTTGTGTTCATTCATTCATTCATTCGTTCATTCATTCACTTTGTTAACTAGTTAGGCGAACTGTTTGAAAGGTCCTTTACAGCTATTACCCAGGCCCATAAAGTAAATTGCCAGTAATGAAAAACAGCACTTGAGTATTATTACACAATGAATTGCCAGTAGTATAAAAGACAACATGTATAAAGAGAAAGTAAATTCTGTAATAGCAGAATTAGTATATACTAACTTCATGGCACCCATGCAAATGGAGAATAGTTGCATGACCGATGAATCATACACCAAATCATTGTACGAACACGTACACAGATGCATGGATCTTGCCATACCCAATAGAACCAAGACACTCTCCTCCAAAAAAAGGAAGCCAATCTGGTGGTCCCCTGCCATAAAAAAACTCTACAACAAAAAGAGGAAACTGATACGGAATAAGGTAAAGTCCCAAGAATGGAAAAACTCCCTTATCGGCCTCAACAAAAAGTTGTGATCCCTCATCAAATCCTCTAAAGCTATCTATGAAAACAGAATTGCAGCGGATAGTAAGGACAACCACAAGGCCTTCTATAGTTATGTAAGGAGTCTCCATGGCAATACCCAGATTTGATCTGAGCTACTGCACAATGGTCCCTCCTATACCGAGCAAACAAATATTGCCAATATACCGGCCGACAGATTCAGTGCCAACTTTACCCCTCCCCCCCAAAGGACCAATCACAATCCAGTAGATTGCAGGCACCCAGTATTACTGTTGCACAGGCTAAAACAGCACTGTCACTGTCCAAGGCCAAGAATGCAGCTTCTATGGGACCTGACAATATCCCTGGCTGTGTTCTACATGAACTACAGAGTGAACTGGCACCTCACCTGTGTACCCTGTTCAGTCACAGCCTCACCTCAGGCTTTGTCCCTACCAAGTGGTGCACTGCTACAGTTATCCCTCTCCACAAAGAGGAGTGACTACAGACCCTGGAAACTATTGCCTCATAAGCCTGATGAGTCTGATATGCAGAGCTGCAGAGCTATGGAATACATCATCATAAACCTAATAAACAAGGATATAGGGAATCTCCAAACTCTGGATCCCACACAGTTTGGTTTTGTGAAGGGTAGAGCATGCCTGCTCAACTTGGTCGACTTCTTTGAGTCAGTCACCAGAACTGAGGAAGAAGGCAAGGTGGTTCATACAGCCTACCTTGATCTGACCAAGGCCTTTGATACCATTTCCCACTCAAGAATCATAGAAAAACTCACTAAGCTAGACATCAACCCCTATATCATTAGGTGGATTGCAAACTGGCTCACAGATAGAACCCACAGTGTGAAAGTAGCTGTCTCCAAGTCAGACTGCAGACCAGTCATGAGTGGAGTCCCACAGGGTTCGGTCCTGGGTCCTCTCCTGTTTGGTATCTACTTCTCTGAAGTCCAGGCCAACATGAAGGGACTCTGGCTAACAAAGTTCACAGATGATTGCAAGTTGGGAGCTATTATTTATTCCCCAAGTGATGTTGACATCCTACAGAATGGCCTCACTGAGACAAACGACTGGTGTCAGAACCATGTCCTTAAGCTCAATGCCATAAAATGTGTTGTCTTCCCCCTTGGGAAATCCTCAGTTCCCTTGAATTACCACATCAATGGTAGTGCACTGAACACAGAAGGCATTATAAGAGATCTTTGAACACAGGTGGACAGCAACCTCTCTTGACCACCACATTGCCACTGTGGTCAGAAAGTACTTCTATGTGGAACATCTCATTACAAAGGATTTTACATCCAGGAAGAAAAAGGTCATTGTCACCCTCTACTCTTCCCTCATTAGACCAGTCATTGAGTACAATGCCCCATTTGGCATGTACCTCACTAGACACCTGCAAAAACTGGAGAGGCCACAAAAGTACCTCACAAAGAGGATCCTAGGCCTTAAACACTTGTCCTATATGGACAGACTCAAAAAACTCCAACTATTATCTATCTCATATCGCCTACTTAAAGGTGATCTCTGCTTGACTTACAAAGCCATGTCTGACCCAGCTCTGTTAGAAATGCTACATCTAAAGAAATCTCAATCCCTCTGCACCACACATTCCAGAGACCTCAACCTCATTACCACAATCAACAGAACATGTTGGAAAGACAGGTTCATAACCCAGAGACTGCCCATGATCTGGAATAGATTTCCCATACATGTCAAGCAGAGCACCTCACTGGCCCTCTTCAAGAGAAATATTGATGAGTGGATGGGAGATAGAAAATTCACCCCGGGGATCACTCCAGTGGCTCTACTCGACAGAGGCACTGGGAGCTAAGATCGGGTGGCATGATGCCAGGGCACGATGGGCTAGGCTTGTAAAGGCTCCAGGGCCATTAGCCTAGTACACACCTATGAACCACATAATATGCATAGGTAACCTCTTAATTTGCTTACAATATGTATAAAAGAAACTAAGAGAGTTGACTTCAGTGAAAAAAATCACGTGTTTAAGCACTGTGGAATTGTATTAGTGAGGTGTGCAGTGAAGTGTGCTGATTTTGCCATAAAACAGTTTGCATATTTCCACTAGGAATACCATCTGAACTAGCATGTGAGGGCAGGTGTGCCACATGGTCTTCCAGCTTTAGTAAACAAGTTGTGTTTTTCTTTCTAACTGGACTATGTAGAAAGCTTCTCGTTGATATATACTTGGGACACGGGATCATTGTACTGATCTTTCACTAGCCCCGACATTTTGGTACAAACCCATATACTTCTACATCAGTTTCCAAGTAAGCTACCAGGTCCTTAAATCAGAGGCATTATGATAGCCTAGTGTAAGTGCAGTCTGTGCATTAGACTTTGGCCAGCATTCATAAACAAGTTGCTTAGTGCACTGCGTACACTTGAGCCAGAATTGGCAATATCCAGACGTGCGGATTAGTACCTTACCAATTCATAGTCCTATGTTACACTCCAGTCCAGTGAGCCCAAGTGTTCACTAGAGTATATATGGAAATGACTACATAACATTGTAGATTAAATGAGGCAGTAAAATGAGGTCCTAATGATATTAAAATGCATGCAAGGTGAACAGAGTCATGGTTTTTGGAAGTCTGTAGAAGAAATTGAGCAACTCTGTGTGCCTGAATATAAATGTCTGACTACAAAAGTGCATGTTCAAAGATGCAACAGTCATCATGCAGCAGCATACGATAGACATTAGTACTACCAGGTCACTCCATTATATCTATGGTGCCATCCAGCACCAATATAAACATTACAGACTGCAGTTTACTTATCTCAGTTTCAGTCATCAAGTGACTGTGGATCACTTTACAGATGATCAGATGATCATACAGGAGTAGGTTGAAATGTGTCATATATATATATATATATATATATATATATATATATATATATATATATATATATGTGTGTGTGTATAAATCTATATAAGTGATAACACATGGTCTCCCAGTAGCTGTGGAAACCAAGGTATTTATAGTTCTTGCCATACTGGCTAAAGGGCCCTTCAAAGACCATCCGGGGACATGAAGAGTACTTCACAGGGCTTGTGGAGGATCATTTGGGGTTTCCTAGCACACCACAGCAGAGAACTAACATCAGGTATGCTGCCAAAAACATCACCTGTCTTTATGAGGTATTGAGTGCATACATTTCATATATTATAGAAATAGAGGCCCCATGTGGCCCACAGTCACAAAAGTTTGCGAACAGGAAAGGCTGCCATTGTATGAACTGCCAAGTAGTGTAGGATTACTGGATCATAACCAGTGCCCTCACACAGCACCCAGGCAGTTTGCATGAGTCATGTATATATATCACACATTACTGATACAAATGCATTCTGCATACTGATATTATGCAGGGCTATATAGTCAGTAAGTGGAGACATTGTGTTAATGTGAAACCATATAGCAACTTATGTAGTGCATCCACAGGTAGCGACCCTTACAAATGTATACATTCTTTTTACACTAACACACGCTTTTGCAGGCAATGATAGATGCCTAATATAGCCCTGACTTATGACACACATACAAAACCCATAGAGTATAGCTGAACTCCAGTATAACACCTCACACGCCCAATCCAAAACATCAGAGAGCATGCGTTTGACTTGCTTGAAATCCACTTCCACTGCCTGAATATCTTCTGAGACACTTCAGCATGATATTATAGGTTCATAGGTTCATAGGTTGGTACTAGGCTATTGGCCCTAGGGCCTATACAAGCCAGCCATAACAGTTCCCAGGCTATTTCTTCCCAGGAAATTTACTTCCCTGGTCCCTTGTCTAGCAGGGCGACTGACATTACCCCCAGGGTGAATTTCCTATCTCCCATCCAGTCGTCAAGGTTCCTTTTGAAGAGGGCCACAACGGTGCACTGCTTGACATGTATGGGCAGTCTATTCCAGAGTATGGAGAGTCTCTGGGACAGAAACCTATCCCTCCAGCATGTTTTGTTCATTGTGATGACCAGGCTTAGATCCCTGGAGCACGTGGCTCTGAGGGATTGAGATTTCTTTAAGTGTAGCATATCCAACAGCTCTGGGTTTGACTTGGCCTTGTATGTTAAGCAGAGATTGCCTCTGAGTAGATAATATGTGACAGAGTATAGTTGGAGTTTTTTTAGATGGTCAGCATAGGGCATCACTTTAGGCCTGTGATTCTTTTAGTGAGATATTTCTGCAGCCTTTCCAACTGTTGCAGATGTCTTGTGAGGTGCATGCCAAATGAGGCGTTGTACTCTATAATTGGTCTAATAAGGAATGAGTACAGTAGGACAATGATCTCCTTTTTCCTGGATGAAAAGCCCTTAGTAATGAGATGTGCCACATAGAAGGATTTCCTGACTGTTGTGGTGATGTGGTTATCAAAGGTTGGACCACTGTCCACCTGTGTCCCTAAGTCCTTTATCACACTTTCAGTGTTTAGTGTACTGACACTTATGTGGTAATTCATGGGTACATGTTTTTTCACAAAGGGGATAACTGTACATTTCTTGGCATTGAGCTTGACCCCATGGCTCTGGCGCCAAGCATCTGTCTCTGTAAGGCCCTTTTGTTGGATATCTACATCATTTGGGGATTTGATAATGGCTCCCAGTTTGCAGTCATCTGTGAACTTTGTTAGTCAGAGTCCCTTGGTGTTGGTCTGTACTTCAGAGAACTAGATGCCAAACAAGAGCAGTCCCAGGACTGAACCCTGATGTACTCCACTTGTTACTTGTCTGGAGCTGGATTTGAAGTCGGCTACTTTTACAGTGTGGGTTCTGTCAGTAAGCCAGTTTGTGACCCATCAAGAGATGTATAGATTAATGCCCGGCTTAGTAAGTTTATCTATGATTCCATGGTGGTGAGGAGACAGGCCTGCAGCCCCAGGATATCAGTATGATCACACCACACACACACATACACACACACACACACACACACACACACACACACACACACACACACACACACACACACACACACACACACACACACACACACACACACACACACACACACACACACACACACACACACACACACACACACACACACGTTACTTGACATTGTGGGGTAACTTTGTTGGCAGTACCTTCTTTAAACACAAGAGACATGATGCAGTTATATGTGTTCTTATTACTAGCAGTTACCACTTTAATTCCATAAACTTGTGCACATTTTTAGGAGGTTAGGAAAAATAGGAAATAAAGTGTATCACTGTCTTTTGGAGTACTGTTGCCTCTTTAATCTCCAGATTTCTGCCTATAGATAAAAAATATTCATCTATCCCTCATAGTAACCTCCTAAATCAGTGTGACTTAGATAGAACATGGCTGCATGCCTCTTGAACTAAGTAGGTTTGACTGATGTCATATGATGACATATGACATAATATTATGTCATAGTTTATGGTACATAAGAAAGTTTAAGCCAGGAGGCATACACATCTATGAATCATTATATTTGCTGCAGTGCACCAATAGCATATAGCACTGCCTACCAAAACAACAGAGGCTCCCAAAGCAGACATCCAAAAATCCACCACCTCAAAACAAAACACATGCAACACATACTTCAATAAATCAGTGTGTCGACCAATCGCAGCCCTTAAGGCCAAACACCTTGCCTGATACACTCGTAATAGGTGACTCCATAGTCAGACACACTGATGTCCCACTGACCAGGCTGAACAAGGAGAAGGTGACTGTGAGCTGTCTATCGGGAGCTAGGATCCGCCACATAACACACGCACTCAGGTCACTCCAAAGCAAGTACAAATATGACTCCATCATTGTCCATGCTGATGTGAATGACCTGAGACATACCTCCCTGGACTACATGAAAAGAGACATAGAGGAGCTCTCCGATTATGTAGCCCAGGCTGGTATGACCCTGACCCTGAGCAGCATCTTGCCCTCACCAACAATGATACCACAATACAAAGACAAGATGATCAGCTTTAACAATTGGCTCAAGTACTGGTGTCATTCTAAGGGGATCCAGTGTCTGTCTGCCTGGGATGATATGTTGGACAAGCCACACTGCTTCGCAAGGGATGGCTTACACCTGTCACCACTGGGCTTCCGGATATTGGCTAAGGCTCTTGCCACCCCCATAGTGCCTTTTTAAGGCAAGGCTCAAAAGACAAACCCATCTCCTTAGAAAACAAAATGGAAAAAACTAAGGGTAATGTTGCTCAACGCCAGAAGTCTAAATCTCAAGATGCAGGCACTTGATGCACTCCTCAGCATGGAGAACATCGACGTCTGTGCAGTAACTGAAACCTGGTTCAAGGCATCTGAGAGCACCCCAGCGCTACCAGGCTATACCTCGTATCATGCTTTTCGGCCCCAAACCGGGCCGAACCACAAAGGAGGGGGAGTTTCCATATTCATAAAGGACACCCACAACTCCAGGTTAGTAGCAACACATGAAGCATCAGAGACCATACAGGTGCAACTAACCATAGGCAAAACTGCTATACAACTGGTAGCATGTTACAGACCACCCTCCCAATCTCAAGAACCCCACTCAGCCTTCCTGAAGACATTGGAGGATATGAATGTATCACAAAATACCATCATACTGGGAGACTTCAACTACCCAAACATAGATTGGGTACATTATTCTAGCCCTAATACCCTAGCCCAAAGGTTCCTGGAATTCATAAATTCAAATGCACTGGAAGAACTAGTCACCTCTCCCACTATGGAGATAATATACTAGACCTGATCATCACAAACATGGGGACAAAATGCTCCACACCGAAGTATACCCCTCACTAGTGAGATCTGACCACAAACTAATCACCCTGGATATACATATCCCACCTCCACCCCCAGCACAAAAGACCACAGTGAAAAACTTCTCAAAAGCAGACTTCACTCTTCTTAAGACTGAGATGGTATCCTTTAAGCCCACTGTGCCAGTGGATACCACATCCCACAATGCCGAATCCTTCACAAATGCTTTCTATGGACATCTCCAAGAATGCATGGATCATGCAATCCCAAACAAATCCAAGTCCCGCTCCACCAAATGTAAGCATCCTGTCTGGTGGACCTCAGCCATAAACAAATTGTATAACAAAAGAAGGAAGCTACTGCACATCAGAGTGAAATCCCATGAAGGGAAGACATCTCTCATCAACATTAGCAGAAAACTACGTTCTCTCATAAAAACATCCAAGGCAAACTTTGAGAGAAAAATCGCTAAGGACACTAAAGATAACCACAAAGCCTTCTTCAGCTATGTTAGAAAACTGGGCGGAAACCCTCAGATATGCTCAGAGTTGGTTCACAACAACAAAAAATACACTGAACCCACAGATATTGCTAACATTCTGGCTGGCAGGTTCAGTGCAAATTTCTCACCTCCTTCACCCCCAAAAGAAGAAATACTTATCCCAGCTGAATGTAATCTCCCTGTCATCTCAGATGTCCAAGTGAGAACCGCCCTAAACAAAGCAAAAAACACAGCATCAATGGGACCTGATGGTATCCCGGGGTGCATGTTACGTGAACTCCAAGAGGAGCTAAACCCACACATAAAAGTGCTATTTAACCTTAGCCTTACTTCGGGATATGTACCTGAACACTGGCGTACAGCAACAGTGGTCCCACTACAAGGGGGGTGCCTCTACAGACCATGGAAACTACCGCCCCATAAGCTTAACTAGCCTGGTCTGCAAAGCTATGGAAAGAATCATTATGGAACTCAAACACAGAGACATAGGGGACCTACAGACACTTGACCCCACCCAGTTCGGCTTTGTAAAGGGCAGATCCTGCCTTTTAAACCTGGTTGACGTTTTCGAAACAGTCACTAGAGCCATTGATGAGGGCAAAGCAGTCCATACAGCATATCTGGACTTGGCTAAGGCCTTCGACACAATACCCCACTCAGGCATCATAGATAAGCTAAACAGCTTAAAAGTAAATCCTTATGTCACTAGATGGGTTGCAAACTGGCTAAAGGACAGAACCCATAAAGTTAAAATCGCTGGAGCAATGTCAGACTCAAAGCCAGTCACAAGTGGTGTCCCACAGGGATCTGTCCTGGGACCCCTCTTGTTCGGCATTTATTTCTCAGATGTTAAAGCAAACAGGGGAGGGCTGTGGCTGACAAAGTTTGCAGATGACTACAAACTAGGTGCCATAGTCGATACACCAGCAGACACACGCATCCTACAAAAAGGCCTCACTGAAACGGACAACTGGTGCCGTAGTCACGGCCTTAAACTAAATGCCAAAAAATGTATAGTCATCCCTTTTGGAAAAAACAAAGTACCCACAAATTATCACATAGACAGCAACCCACTGAGTACGGAAAAAGTAATCAGAGACCTAGGGACCCAAGTAGACAGTGACCTCTCATTTGACACCCACGTTGCCAAAGTGGTTAGAAAAATATTCTACCTGGCACACCTCATCATGAAGGGATTCACATCCAGATCCAAGGATGTCATTGTACCCCTATATTCCTCCCTCATCAGACCCATGATTGAGTACAATGCCCCATTTGGTATGTACCTCACCCGGCATTTGCAACAGCTGGAGAGACCACAAAAGTACCTCACCAAAAGGATCAAGGGTCTCCAACATATGTCTTATTCCGCCAGACTAAAGAAACTTCAGCTCTATTCAGCAGCATACCGCCTGCTCAGAGGTGATCTCTGCCTGGCGATACAAGGCCATGTACAATCAGGATCTGATGGACATGCTCCACCTCAAAAAATCCAAATCCATCAGGACCACGAGAGCTAAAGACTTAAACCTCGGCACAGGTATGAATAGGACATGCTGGAGGGATAGATTCATAACCCAGAGGCTTCCCATGCTTTGGAACAGGATCCCAGTTCGTATTAAGCAGAGCCCCTCACTGACTCTCTTCAAGAGAAATCTTGATGAGTGGATGGGAGATCGTAAGTTTACCCCAGGGGTCACATCTGTGTCACTGCTAGACAGGGGCACAGTAAACTAATTCTATTATATAAGGGGACCTTCATTGTGTCACTACTAGACAGAGGCACAGTATTCTAGATTTATTCTGTACATTTTTGTACCATTTCATGGGGTGGCAAAAGCCACATCACTATGGCTAGGCTTACAAATGCCCCAGGGCAGATAGCCTAGTACTATACTATGAAACTATGAAACTACTATGATCACACCTAACAGTTTGTGGCTGTGAGCTTATGATGGAGACCTATACAAGTAGGCATGTCACATTGTTTTGCAAGGAGCTGCATTGTAGAAATCACATTGTAGACAGGATTCCCAGGCCACCAGCTTATTCCTCATGAAGGGGACATTATTTTAGATGAAATTTGGAGGATGACATTTTCTTATAGGACATGCCAGAGAATATTTGCATGATGCATGAAGGAGAGCAATCTAATGCTTGCTCTTCTTCATAGCCATTTCAGGGACCACCTAAAGGGCCCCTGTCATGTTACTTTAAAAATGTAGATTCCTGGCATGTCCTAGTTGGGTTGTCCTCAACTCTAGCCATCACCATGATGGGTAACACTGCCGGTTATCAGTTTGAGGACCCTGGTGCAGCAGCCATAATGAATTCTATGCAGAGGAGGCAGAGACCATGCAGGCATACCCCAAATGTTATTGTAAGTATTTTTTTTTCTTTTTATAGTTTACACTATTCCTAGGAATACAGTTTGAAGCTGTGTTGATTTGCCAAGTCAAGTGTAGATGGTGGTGCTGGCACTGCATTTAATATACCTATGCATTTTTTATGGTCTTCTGTAGGGCCGTATTCTGGGGTGAGGTCACACCATTCCATCTCATGGTGTCTGCAGTATTTTGCATCCCATGAATAACTGCACCATATTTACTTTATGTTTAATGTATGTGCAAAGGACACACACTTGCCTGCTGTTTGTTATGCAGCTATTGGCAAAGTACATAGCAGGATGTGCATACTGGTCTTAGATGTTACACCATGAATCGGCATGAGCAAAATGTGAAACAAACCATGTCAGTTCCCTCAGGAAGCAAAACAGGCAGTTTCTCCACACAAGAGCTAATGTGTATTAAATTGTTTGGCCCAATGTATTTATTTAACATTTAGCAGGTATGTGTTAGTGTGTATGTGCATGTGGACATGGGTGTATGGGTCTGCAGGGCTATGATTGAGGCTGCATAAATGTGTATGTGTGTGCATGTGTGTGTGTGTGTGTGTGTGTGTGTGCGTGTGTTGGTGTGAGCGTGTGCATGTGTGCGCGTGTGCATGTGTGTGTTTGTGTGTGTGTGTGTGTGTGTGTGTGTGTGTGTGTGTGTGTGTGTGTGTGTGTGTGTGTGTGTGTGTGTGTGTGTGTGTAGGGGGTTGCATTTGCTAACAGGATGCATAGAATAGTAAGGGGAACTCTGGTGTGGCAGATCTGACGGCACTAATGCTTGATTCAGAGATACGGTAATGAGACAATAATGAAATCTTTTTTACTGCACCCATACCTGCCCGTGAATTACATTTTCTCATCCTCCCCCTAATTGCCCAAACCACACTAGGCAAATAAAATAAATGGTGAGGGTTTCATTGAATCCTAGAGAAAGACCTAACCCCAAAACAGCAATGAGCAATCTCATGCCCATACATGTGCAGGCCTCGAATGAAATCTGCCAAGACTTAGTGGAGTCACAACTGATAGTTTATCCTGTTTTGTGGTATGTTAAAATGTTCAGTAAAAAAGACAGTTAATTGTATGACAAAAGGTTAGTTATAGAAAAGTTTATTAAAACATTATGCAAATTTATAAAACACCAATAAATACCAGAGCCCATCACTTCAACAAAACCTTTTCAGGAATTTAAAAGAGTAAAATGCAAAAATATCAACTTAAATCACAGGATTTTCAATATTCAACCATAAAAAGTGGATGCTATGAAAATGGTGGCTAGAGTTTACAACTTTAAAGTTTGGAATGTGGCTGGAAGAAATGACTCAGATTTGTCAGAAGAAAAGTTCATAGGTTAGTAGGTGTTTACTAGGCTAATGACCATAAGGGCCTTTTAAGCCTAGCCATGTATCCCAAATATCTGACAAGTTATGATATCCTTGATAAGTGTAAGCATGAGCCTGGGAGATGAACCATTTACAGGTTACCTGTTTGCATTAGAGACATAGGTGCCAAACCAGGGATGAATTTCCGGTTTCCCATCCAATTGTCCAAGTTGCACTTGACTTGGGTTAAGGAGGAACTCTGCTTCACATGGATGGGGAGCCTGTTCAATAGATGGGGAAGTCTCTGGGATACATACCTATCTCTCCAGCAGGTGCTATTTATATCACAAGCAAGGTTTAAGTCTTTAGAATGGGTAATTCTGGCACTGTTTGATTTGTGGATATGCAGGAGGTCAATCAGAGTGGGGTCTGACAATGCTGTATCCCAGGCATAGATCTCCCCTCAAAAGCCTGTAAGAAGCAGAATACAGGGATAGGGCCTTGAGGCAGTCTGCAAAGGACCTGCAAGGGTGATGTTATTCATGCACAATTTGCAGACTTGAATGTAAGTTGATCAAAAGACCCAGTATGCACAGTATGAAGAGGATTCTTTTTTAATTGCATACAGATGCATTGAGAACAGTCCTTGATGACTAACAGCCAGTGATACAGTTGTTTATTGGGGCTTTCTAAATAATCTTGAACACTGAGTTATACTATTACTTATTTTACTTGGTTTATAACCACTTGATATTTTCTCTTACAATTTGTGAATATATGCTATGAGTGTAAAATATGATAGATCTCAGTGTCTATTGTATGGTCTTCTGCGTGATGACAGATCCCTCCAGTTGAAAAACCAAACTGTTCTCAATACTACAAGTTAACTCATAACTATTTATCACTGTATTTTCAATACAGGATAAGACTGCTTGTGAGATATAATGTTATAAGCTTTTTTTTCCATTGTGTTTACATGCAGGTAAAATCTTTTCTGGATTGATATGTTTATCTTTTTGATTAAGGGGCTATTGACTCCATTATCTGAGCAGCATCTGGCCACAGGCTAAGAGCTTATGAACAGTTATTTTAATATTAAGTGCCTTCAGAAGATAAAAACTTGTTGAAACCAATTTGTCAGGGTAGGAAGGTGCTGTGGTGTAGCTAAGCAAAGTTTAAGATTACTGAAAGCCTTATGGGTGAGTGAAGGGAATGGATGTGCCCAATTTTCTATTACAAGTACCTGTAGCCTTTATATCCCACTTCTTAAGATGACAAGATGGGGAAGGAGATAATATAGAAAGTGCAGAAGGAACAGTACAATAGGAAGAAAGAAAGGAAGGACATTTTCTGGACCCACATAGACTAGACATAGTCGGAAAATTCTGGAAAAGATATGGATTACTGAAGGATCAAATTAGAGATTTGATGAAGGTAGTCATTTGGTATAATGCAATAGTTAAGGTGGGGATGTCAAAGCCAAAGCAGGGAGAGCTTAAAGTGTGCAATGATTTTCGATACTCACATGTCAAGAAGGAGAAAAATGGGTTTTATGTCTTGGGAAAGGTTTAGCAGTCAGCATGTTTTCCCAAATCTGAATAATTAAAGTTTGAACAGCTAAGTGTGAGTGCAAAGAGTTGGATAGTGCACGATAGCATCCTGTTGAATACAGGACAACTTATTTAGCATGAAAAACAATATGTGGATGTGAAATCTATTGGGAAAAACCCTAGGTATGAGAAGTTTTACAAACTATTGATTAGTTAAAAGAATGGTCCAGTTACTGACAGAGTAAGATTAAGACAGGGTCGAGTACAGGACGAGGTACTTTCTAGAACAGAATAGGAGGAAGCACTAAAAAGGTCCATCAGTACAATTTCATGTGGTCAAATGATATGTATAATCCATTGTTGCATTAAAACTCCAGCACATCTAAATAGATTTCCAAAGAAACGGGATCTGAAGCACAGGAGTTGCAGAGAAGGGATGTTGACATAATCCATGTGAAGTTTTTGTGGAACAGCTGCATCAAAAAAATGGGGATGGATAGCTAATAAACCATTTCCACCAAACAAAAAATCTGTAGTGATCAGGATAAGTTGAAACACAAGGTTTGAGTGACAAACAGAAAACCCAGCCAATATTTTTAGGTTGTTGAATTAGGGGTATCATAGCTAAGTTCTATAAAGGAGAGTTATAGTAAAATGTAAGTAGATTTGAAAAATACAATATCAGAATATACAAAAAGGTTATGGTAGCCCATGTGGGTAGAAAACAGTAGGGCACAATTCTTCTTATATACCTCACTTCCTAATATACCTACTGTAGTATATATTACAGTCTAGGTCTTCTCCTAATGCTGAGTGAATTTGTATACCTATTCTGTTATTAATCATGTGTAACTATTTTTTCCTGTATATATCAATATTGTTATGTCTTCTGCTGTATACTGTATTTTAACATATTGTTTGAAAATTTTCTGTATCTGTATTTTAACATATTGTGTAAAATTTTACTTACTGTGGAGCTTTTCTCCCCGGGCCTCCACTGTAAATTGACCTGTGTCCAGTCGGACCATCCTGGTTAACAAATGTAAAATAAAACAAATAAAGAAATTAATTCTGGGGTGGAATAGGGTGGATAGTAGATACCAAGAAGATTAAGGTTCAAGGGTATAACAAGTAGTATTTCATATGAAGCTTTATATTAAATTTCAAGCATTAGAACTTACAAGTTCATATTTGTAAAGGTATTATATCTTGTCCTGTTATATTATTATAAGCACTTTGTGTATGAAATTGATGACATACCATTGCGGCTGTACATATACATAAAATAATAAGTAAACAATTGCTTTCCAGAATGAGCTTTGATTTCCTGTAGCCATGAACAGGGTAAAGTAGACATCAGAAAATTAATGAAATATAAATAAATGAATGAATGAATCATCTGCTCTTGGTTATTTCAGTTTCCATGGCTCTGTACAGACAAATAAGGCTGCCCCAGACATATTATCCAAGTACTCTTTCCAAAAAAAATTCTAAATTGCTTCACAAGACCAAGCCTAGTTAAAAAATGCAATATTTTGACTAGTCACTGGGGTCTTGCAAATCAGTCCTCTAAATTAATATACTTACAAGTACTTGTAGTGGCCACTGCCCTATTACTTTTACTTCCATACTTATTTTGCAATACATAAATAAATAAACAAACTGGTTGCTGTTTAAACTATTGTCTTTAGTTGAAAGCTGAGACTTATGAAGGTCAGCGAAATATATCACATCAAGTCTATGTTCTGTCATTTTTCCTCTGTCAGTAAACCAGCAGAGAGAGCATTTCCAATTTTTATTTGAATGGGAAAATGATCACTAGGTAAAGAATATTCACATACATAAAGAATAAAGAAATAAAAATATTAAAGGTTGAATATGAAGGCTTAGAATATGCAGATTTTATTAAACTAAATCTGCAAATACATCATCACACAAGCCCCCTCCCCCCCAAAAAAATTATGTGATGTGCTACTTTGAAGGGAACAATTACATTTACCTGTCTTATCTCAACAAAACTGGCCTAACCTGGCAGAATAGACTGCTTTCTCATGAAAGAAAGGTATTTCCTGCTAACTGGAACTTTGTCCATGAATTTAGTCAGTCATTGCTCCTTTCCAGCTTGGCAAGTAATCTTGCAGACTCTGCCCCAACTTTTGAATAGTCAATGCAGCTCAGATTATACTAATCTGCTAACATTATAGCACTACCTTCCAATATATCATTTGTCCTTGCCCTAAAGAAATTTATACTAGAAATAATAAACAGTAGATGAAAAAAGATTTCCTAAGTGGTGTGCAGTTTAATTTAAACAAGTAAAGGAAATTCCCCGTCAAATGCATATCTTTTTCTTTCTGCAACCCCTTTTGATTAAATGTGTTGGACACTATTATTTGTTTATTTTTCTCCTTGGTGTTTCAAAAGCTACTTTTTGATGATAATGTTATCAAGGATCTGGGTCAACTTTTCAGTCAATGAATGGCAGCATAGTCATCGAATCAGTCCTTTATCACTTGATGCAGAAAGATGAGAGAAGCATTTATTGAAAAACTATACATATTGTACTGATTATAACAAGCCTTCCTGCACCTCTTTTGTGGACGGCTGTGAAATGAATTCCAATGTTGCAATGTAATGGGAAGAAACAGTCTAAATTGTATGCACAAGGCTATTTCCCCTAATCTATAACTGTCCATTTTCAATATATGAGCACACCTGAGGAATGAGCATCTCAATGACAGTTTATTTTTTTTTCAAGAAACTGTGTCTTATGGAGTAGTCCTTCTGTCAGGTGACCTGCTCCCATATGATGAATAGTTACATTTGACCAATGAGTAAGTATGTCAGTGCTTAATAAACCAATGAATGATAGACAGGTCTGGTTTGTTAAAATGTTTGATTTGACCAATGAGTAAGTATGTCAGTGCTTAATGAATCAATGGCTGATAGACAGGTCTGGTTTGTTAAAATGTTTGAGATCCCAAAGAGTTGGGCTTGTCTAAGCAACAACAAATTATATTTGCATAAGTACATTGCTGACCTATCAGTAACACAATACTCAAGATTTTATTGTACAATGTGGAGTGCTCTCATTATTCATGGAAAAGCTATAAGTCACAGCCTTGTTTACACATAACACTAGCTGTCATTTGCACTTACATGTGAAGATCATCGGGCAAGATTCAACAATGACTGCATGTCCACAAAAATGACCGTACAACTCAAGCACTAAAAAAAGCATTGTGAAAATAGATGAAGGCTGCCAGCCTAGCCAGATAGAATTTTGTAGATAATTCTGTCATTTGTAAATATTAATATAAGCCACAGGCTTGTTCTCTTAAATGGGAAAAAATGGTGTTAAATGTGGAACTGCAAAAATGTAACACCAGTGCACTCTGCTATAAGAAAGCTGATAAGTCCAGCTTTTCATGACTGTCTTTGATCTCAAGGCTTGGAGCCGATATGCCTGGATGAAGGAATTCTGCCTATTGTTTTGAGGCCAGAGTTAATGGCTAGAATTTGCATGTATAATTTATTTTATTGCTCTGGTTCCTGACCAGCTGCAAGATCAAAGGGGCTATTAACCTCTGAGAGTATGTTAGCCTGGGAACCAGAAAGAAATGATGTAGTCTGAAATGAATCAGTGGTACTGTGCTATCAATTTAAGGACAGAAAGAATGAAAGCATTAGAGCATTTGTCTTGAGAACATCCAACTCACCACTCTGCCTCTGTCTATATGTAAGTAGGATTTTAGAACTGTGCTTTCTCTTAGAAATAGCTAGGAATTATGAAGATTAGACTAAGTGTTTTTCTGTGTTAACGTCAGAACTTTTCTACTGTATTATTTAAGTATTTCTCTGTGATGTCTGAACTCTTGACTAGCACTGTGTAGTAAGAAGTATTGTCTTGTTTTTATATTATTTATTATTAAATATTTTTAAACCTTTCAACTGTGGCTGTTTTGTGTAGAGTTAATTTAAGTTCTAGAGTACATTGCATGTATATAGTGATACGGTGCCAAGTCACTCCAAATAAGTCTTGACTGCTTGGTTGCACTTACCATTTGGATAATAATATTGCACCGTATAATCGGACACCCTTTCATAAGGGCCTGTGACTAGCTGATAAATATTAGCTGGGTGGTGGCAGTGATTTCTACCATATAGTCTGGGTAAAAGGGGCAACAGCTGCAGAACCTGTGCCAGCCTTCCCCAGGAGTGTCTGTGTGGTTGTATAAACACTTATCTCAAAGTGTGTGTGTGTGTGTGTGTCAGCTACTTGGGCAGGGACACGAAGCACTGGTTAGACATAGAGGGTGCTGGAGGTTTTAGCTTTCCCACTAGGCTGAGATCTGGACGCTATAGATGTGCCAGTGGGGAGTCTTATTGGAGACCTGTAGAGAAAGGGAGAAACCAGCCACAGATTGACTGTGATCTCTGTGTGCTCTTAAGGGAAATTGTACTTTACCTGTGTGTGTATTTATTATCCTTTCCTTATATGGATGCCCCTCACTGGTGTTAGTGGTGAGGATTGAGGGTCCCTAATTGCTAGGCCAGCGGATGGGCTTCACAAGCATAACAAAAGTTTGTCATATTGTCGAACTGACTTTCTAGAACTTTACCTTCGGTGCTTCACTCTAGTGCTGAATTCCTTGAAATCTATTTTCTCAGATGCATAATACAGACTCAGCCATAATATTTTGTAATAAATACTTTGTGAGTTTACCTGCCCCTTTCAAAAAAGTATGTAAGATGAATGATTGTGTCTTTCTCTTGAGAAGTCATTCAGTATTTCATAATTGCTGATGTAGGACTGTTCCTTGACATTCCTTCTAGAGTAATGTACGAGGCCATAACTACTGTTGAGAATTTCATTGCTGACTCTGAGACACATCATCATGAGAGATTCACTCTCATCAGTGTAAGCCTGTTAATGAGCTTGTTTTTGAAAGCAAAGCCAAAGCTATGGTTGTGCCTTGATTCAATAGTTTCCTCTTTAAGAAGAATTTGAGAAGCCCATATTCTTCCCTCATATGACCTGTATGATGTCTTCTTCTCTTGCTAAGGATGGTAATGCTGTTGTCAGCATTATTCCTTACAAGTTTGTTGGAAATAACACTGGTTCTTTCTGGTCAATCTCTGTTCTTGCTGTTGATGAGAGTATAAGCATTCTATGTCACCACCATGACAACATGTTTCCACTGGCAGCTGTGATTGTCTTGCCAGGAGCCTGAAAGACAGCCCAGTTTTGCAGCTGCCAAACTGCATCTTTATCTGAATCCAGGTGTCAGACAGCTATCATACAACCGTTGTCCCTATTAACATTTGTATGTGCAAGAAATTACATTTTTAGTGAAGGTAATACTTACTGTAGAGAAGATGACACACTACTGGCAATGACACAAAACTGTTAATTTAGAGATGAACTCCAAGTAACAGGGATTGTCCTGAAAAACTACAGATTCCCATCTGGCAAAATCCTTCATTTGTCCTCACACCTATTGAGATCCTAAGGTCTTCCTTTGCCTTACCTACCACTGAATTCTTCAGAAGTTGTACTATTTTCAGTCTGGAGCTTCACCTCACACTTTTTTACCATGGGTGACCACACATCCCTCTCCTCTATTATAGTATCACACTCCAAGGAGAGGGGATATCTGCCAAAATAAGCAGTAACCTAGTACTCAGAGTAGAATCTTGTCACGCTTATCCATTTGCAATAACTCTGTCCTAGACAATATGACATTATGTATTTTTATGCATTCAGTTACAAGGAAAAATATTATCCTGCACAGTCTAACAGGTCATTACTTGGACAAGGTATATAAATAATCCCCTCATCTTGTCCTATATCTCCCTCATAGAAAGTAACATTTATGAGTCCAGAGATAGTAACTAACCACAAAAAATGTATGTGTGTGTGTGTGTGTGTGTGTGTGTGTGTGTGTGTGTGTGTGTGTGTGTGTGTGTGTGTGTGTGTGTGTGTGTGTGTGTGTGTGTGTGTGTGTGTGTGTGTGTGTGTGTGTGTGTGTGTGTGTGTGTGTGTGTGTGTGTGTGTGTGCGTATGAGAGTTTACAGAAATGTTCTTGAAGAGTTTTTTGTAAACAGACATCATGAATATTTTAATGTATTCACCTTGACCTCCACATTGACTCCATCTTTTATACTTGTCTCTGCAGCCACCAAACCACAAATCCTGCTATTACTCCAGCAAGTACCCCAGATGCAACGGATTGACAGACAAGCCCTCCCAACCCCACTGGCAAATGACCTCATTGTGACTCAATGTTAGGCCTGGGCTATGAAGAAAAAAAAAGGGGGAAGTTGTGTGTACTGAGGCTAGAGTCATCCTTCTCACAAAGACTAATCATTTACATGGTTGTGGAAGCAGTTATTGCAGGGATATCAGGATATCTTTGCCACTTCTTACTTATCTTAAGATGTCCTGTACAACAGAAAGTGCAGCAATGTCGAGGGAGGAAGTGGCCGTGCCTTCTGGTAATGCTTCAGTTTATTCAACATCCGTCATGACTAAACTTGCACCTAAGGGAGTTTGGCTCCCCCATTGAAAGAGACAACTACTGAACCAGTGGTTAGACGTAAGACTGGCCAGGTGCATACAGAGCAGGTTTTTCCACACTTGCCCCTACCATTCCATCAAAATAGAATGAAATCAACAGACTTGGATGTTCATTGCAGTGGCATGAAGAGGAAGCAGCCACCACTGGAAACAAATGTAAGAACTATAAAGAAAATGCGGGCACCCATCAATATGGGCTAGTTTGGAATATTTCTAAGTGTGTTTTAAGTGAATCTGAACTTAATGTATTAAATAAGGCCTTAAGTTGTATACCCTCATGTAATGCTGACATCTCTGAAAGTTTAATTTAACTCAGGATGTTTGTTCATAATATTTCATTAAAATTGATGTTTTCAAATGAACAGGACAGTGGTAATGTTCCATCTTTTAGGAAACCAAGTGTGTTTATGCTGCAAAATCCACATACTCTAGAAGTATTCTTATGTAGCTGTGAATTACATTTTTTAATGACAAGAAGAGGGTCAAAGGTGGGTCAAATTTAAGTTTTCATGAGCAACAAGCACTAATGAGTTTACAGGATGATGTGGGGATTGTTATAAGACCTGCTGACAAAGGGGGTCCTGTAGTGGTAATGGATCATGATTATTTTTTTAATACTATGACACAGATGCTTTGTGATGAAATAACTTATAAGATGATTGATAAGGAATTCATTATCAATAAGCATGAGAAAGTTATGAATGTGTTATATGAACGTGTGCAAATGAACCTTGTGACAAAGGAGTTGATTCAGTATTTTATTGTTGAATTTCCACTGGTACCTAACCTTTATGGACTCCTGAAGATTCATAAGGAACGCACCACTTCCATGTTTAGGCCCACTGTCTCAGGTTCAGGTTGGTTCGCCAAACCAATTTCCATTTATTTAGATAAACACTTGAAAACTGTGCTTGACAAACATTGCATTGTCCTGAGGGACACAACATTTCCTACAGGACCTGTATTTGGCATCTAAAGATCGACATCTGAGCAATTCTTATCTGCTTGTTACATTAGATGTGACTTCCCTGTTCACTTCCATTCCCAACCCTAAAGGGATTCTAATGGTGAACATTTTTTTAACCAAACATAGTGGTTTTGATTTGAAACAAGTAGATTTTTTTGTGTGTTTTTTTGTTGGAAATTGTGCTTGAGCACAATGTGTTTGCATTCAACAATAACTACTATTGCCAGGTTGCAGGCGTCGCTATGGGCACTAGCTGCACCAACAGCTATGCCAATTTAGTTATGTCCAAATGGGAATCTAATGTTTTGTTTGATTTTGTGGGCAAAGAGGTATGCTTTTATCACCGATTGATCAACGATTTGTTTTTAATTTGGAAAGGCAGTGAAGACAGCCTTCTTTGTTTTGTTGATTATCTTAATAATAGCAGTAATTTTCTTAATCTCTCTGTGAAATATTCCCACTCCAGCATAGAATTTTTAGATGTGGAGATTATTATGGAATTGAATGGACAGCTTTCTACTAAGTTATATAGAAAGGACTGTTGTCGTCCTTCCTATTTACATAGAAGGAGTATGCATCCCCAGCACGTTCTCACTAATGTTATGAAAGGACAGGTTATGAGGATATCTAGGCTGCCCGGCAACTTCATCGATTTTCAGTAGGGCATAGAAGGCATAGAAGGCTTAAAAAGGGATTTGATTTCAAGAGGTTATGATGAAATTGAGTTTGAAAATGCTCATCCACATGTGTGTGAATATAGATCTACATGGGTTAAACCCTATTTTTCTTCCCCGGTTAAATATCCACACACTAAATCTAAGTCCTTACATATAGTAGGGACGCCACACACATCAGAGATATTGTTAAGCGGAACTGACATATTCTGCAATTAGATCAGAAAATGGCTGGGATAGTAGGACGGAATCCCATTTTTTGTCATAAAAATAAAAAGTCTCTTAAACAGAGACTGTGTTATCCAAAGTTAACTCATTTCAACAGTAATATTGATATTGCTGGAATGAAAAAATGTGTAACATGTTCTTTTTGTATATCTATATATATATATATATATATATATATATATATATATATATATATATAAAAGTTTAACATTTCAGCACCCAGACAGTGGATTTATTATTCGCTTAAATGCTATGGCTGATTGCAATACTAAAAACTTGATATATTTAGCCCACTGTGTGAAGTGTCCATCTTTCTATATAGGTAAGACCAATAGATGTCTTAGAGAAATAATTAGGGGCCACTACTACTGTGCCTGGAAGAACTTGGAGTACAGTGCATTGGCCAAACATATTAAGCAGAAGGGTGATGAACATTATTTTTTATTCCAGGTTTTGCAAGTCGTTAGTGACAATGTTAGGTTCGGGGATTTAGTTAATGATACAGAGGGAGCAGAGTTATGCTGAATTTTTAAACTAGCAGGACATAGGGGGCATGGGCTCAATGATTTTATGTCACTGAAGCCAGTGTTAAAATTAGGAAACTCTATCATTTTCAGCCATTTGTGTACCTTTTTAAGATGTATATAGTACATAATTGTTTGATTGGCTGTTAATAAGATGACTGTCTTTTGTATTAGTATTTAATGTGAGTAATTGCCAGTGTAATTCTGATGAAGCAATATTTTATTGCGAAAGCACTCACTTTGTATTAAACTGCATTTGTGTTTTATCTACGTAGTGCCATGTCTCTGTACAAAAGTTTTCCTTTCATTTGATTTGCATTTGTTGTTTTTTCATACAGTTCATCACCAGTGTGTGTCTTTCTTCCAGCCTTCACAAAATGCATGCCAACAGATCCAATTACTCCAGCAACTGTCCAGGTTTCCAATAAATATTTAAAATCTGTCCCTACTTTTGGGCCTTTGTAATCTCTCTGTCTCACAGACACACACACAATGCATGCCAACATAGATCTAGTTATTCCAGCAACTTTAAGTTAATAACAACAATATTTAACATCTGTTTCTACTTTTGGGGCTTTGTAATCTTTCTGTCACACACACACACACACACACACACACACACACACACACACACACACACACACACTCACTGCATGCTAACATAGAATTACAAATGTATTAGAACTGTATGTCATGTGTCTATCAAACTGATTTGTACAAATGTTTGTGTTGAAAAGGTATTTATAAAGTGCTTGTCTTTAAAATGTTTCTACCGTGTGCCATACTGGAGACAACAGAAATGTACATGCACTATTGTAACTGTTTAAATGTACATGTTTCAACAGAGGAGACTGGAAGGTTATCCTCAGTCCAGAAAACTTTTAAAATATATTTGAAATTAAGTCACTTTATGGGCAAGGCCGTAAAGATGCTATCTCACAGGTTTCAATGCAGCCAGCAACACAAAGTCTGTACTAGGAAGCTTTCTATATTGTCTTTTGGGTGAACTAATTTCTACTCTGGAAGCATGGAGGTATGAAATTGTTTTATGTATTCCAGCACCTGCCACAGATCTGAGCAAAAGCCTTTTTACAGGTAGATGCTAAATCCTGCCAGCTTTCAGCAATGAGGGTTTGCATAGGAGCTAGAAGTCAGATGATCAGAAGTGATGTCATTCTGCAAGCTATCCCAGAAGGAATATTTTAGATATTATTTTGAGCAGTCTCATCGTGAGAAAGAGCATTCTGTATTCTGTCTTGGATCTGACAACAAGAAGGACCATTCACCACATCATCTGTCTTGCTCTATTAAGTAAGTAGGGAATAGTTACTCTCTTAGATTCAGTCAGGAATATAGTGAAGCTTAGTTTAGATATTCTTTTTCTTTATTTGGCTGAGCCTGTTCTTCAATATTATTTTAAATATTTCCTGTGATCTGAACTCTGAAGTCACTGTGAATATATACTTAGTATTTTCTTGTTCTTTTATTATGTTTTATTAAATATATTTAAACCTTTCATTGTGGCTGATCTTTGTAGACATATTAAAGTTTTGAGAGTATTTACATATTTATTTGATGACACTGTGAAGGCTACTCCTAATACCCTTGCTCTTGGTCAAACTACCATTTGTATTAGTATTAATAGTGCACAGTAAAATTGGACACCGTTTGTTAAGGGCCTAAAAGTAGTGGTGAGAAGTACTGGTGGCAGTGATAACTACCTTATAGTCCAGGCAAAAGGGGGCATAGCTAGTAAACCTGTGCCAGCCTTTCCCAGCTTTGTGTGTGTGTGTGTGTGTGTGTGTGTGTGTGTGTGTGTGTGTGTGTGTGTGTGTGTGTGTGTGTGTGTGTGTGTGTGCAAATCAAATTTCAAACAGTGTGTGTGTCAGCTACTTGGGCTGGGACACAAAGCACTGGTTGGACAGAGAGAGGGTTGGAGGACTTGGCTTGGAACCTTAGCTAAGGACTCAACTCTTTAGCTGTGCCAGTGTGGAGTCTTATTGGGAATTTGGAGAAAGAGACAGGAATCATACCCCAGACTGATTGTATTCCCTGTGTGCTCTTAAGGGAAATTGTGCCTGATTGTGCTTGATGCAGAGATCTGTATCTGGAGATACTGTGTGTGTACCTGTTATCCTCCAGTGAATGTACCCCACTGCTGCTAGTGGTGAGGATTGAGGCTCCTTAATTACGGTACTTGAGGTAGTGTGGCATCTCAACAGCAATATTTAAAAATCTGTCCCTACTTTTTAGCCCATTATCTGATTCTCACACATACAAACACCAGATAGCATCAAGCAAGCTACCCCTACTCACTTGAACTTGTAGACACCCTCACCTATTTTCCCACACACACATGCTCTCTTTCACACACACACGCACACACACACACACACACACACACACACACACACACACACACACACACACACACACACACACACACGCGCACACACTTACAGTTCTGTATCAAATTATACCTAGTGCTAAAACCCAGGCAGAGACACTCATTATCATAGAAATCTGGACAAAGCCTAAAATAATGGGGGGACAAAGGCCCAAAAATAGGGACACATTTTAAACGTTGTTCTCATAAACTTAGAAAGTTACTAAAACAACAGGATTTGTGTTAGCATGCATTTTCTGAAATATATGGTGTCTGAAACGTATTTCTATTCTCAGTGATTAGCCAGAAAACCACATTTTATGAGAAACAGAAAAAAATATAAGGCAAACATCTGGACATGCTACCAAAATCTGTTTAGTTGAGAGGTATCACACACAAGCACACACACACACACACACACACACACACACACACACACACACACACACACACACACACACACACACATTAACCACCTTCATTCTTGCCCCTACAAACATGCACAAATGCAGACACATACACACTGCAAAGTCTGTCCTACTACTTTTTAGCCCATTCTCCCCCTCCCCAAACCTCTCAACTTCTTAAAGCAAGAAATATGAACAAAGCCACAAAAAACGGTGGGGGCAAAAATAGGGACACTTTTTAAATATTGCCCTTATACAAACTTAGAAAGTTGATAGAATAACAGGTTTTGCATTAGCATTAATTTTCGGAAGGATATAGGTTCATAGATTAGTGCGAAGCTAACTGCCCTTGTGGGCCATTTTAAGCCTACCCCCCATCTGAGATTCAAACTCTGCACTTTGTATCTGTAAAGGAAATACCTTAAACATTATGTCAAACACCCACCCAATATGAAATCCGAAAATCAAATGTCTGCCATTATTTTCTGACTTCAGTCCTCAATGATTCAAGGGTGATTTACCAGCAAACTCAATTTTATGAGAAACGAACCAAAAATATAAGTCAAAAATCTGGACAGTTGAGAAGTATGTCGCTCTCTCTCTAACTCCCCCTTTCTCTCACCCCCCTCTCCACATCCCCCTGCCCCCCTATTTCTTTCCCCTTCCCCCTCTCCTCTGTTTCTCCCCATCTCTTTCATTGTCTCCTCCCAGTCTGTCTCTGTCTCGCTCTCTCTCTCTCTCTCTCTGTCTTTCTCTTCTGTCTCTCTCCTCTCCCTTCCCCATCTGTCTCTCTGTCTTTCTGTTTCTCTCCCCACTCCATCTGGCTGTCCACGTCTCTTTGTCTCTCCCTCCTTCTGTGTGTGTCTATCAATCTCTCTCTCCTCTCTCCATCTCTCTTTCCATCTCTTTCTCTCTTCCCCCCTCTTTCTGTCTCTCCATCTCTCTTTCTCTCTCTGTCTCTCTCTTTTTCCCCCTCTCTCCATCTCTCTCTCTCTCCCCCTCTATCTCTCTCTCAGTCACTGTTGGCACACACACACACACACACACACACACACACACACACACACACTTACCTTCTCTCCAAAACTTGAATGAACCCACCGATTAATCCCTGTCACACGCCTCTTAAAACTGCTCCTCAGTTTTGGTTTGCCAAAGTCCTCCATTCTGTTGCTGGTCTGACTTTGAGTGGGTCCATGATGCAAAAATGCATGTAATGGCAGTAACTCACCAATCAGATTTCAGTAAACTGGAATGGACTTATTCGACAGGGTGCACAAACAGACAAAATACTGCCGCAAAGCACCATACTATTCCAGGCAAGCCTCAGATAGACCACTGGCATTAATCTTAACTCACTGTTCCCTAGCTAAAACTCGGGATTCAGGATCAGGATCAGGATTTGGGAACATCACCTCCAGATGCGCAGCAGCCACCAATAAGGTAAGTAAGGGGGAGGAAACAATTGACTGCCGCTGTATTTAATGGGAATTAATCAGCCCACCAAATACAGCTGCAGTCAATAATATTAAAGTCTGGTCAGGTCAGTGGTCAGGTCACCACCCTCCTACACCCCCATACTTGTAAGTCAGCCAAGGTGGGTTTTCAGGTGGAGAGTAGAGTAGACTCTGGAGAGACAGGGTCCAGGAAATTAATTTTGAGGAAATTGTTTTCCCTGATGGTTTTGCTACCCTCTGGCTAGACAAGTGTATGCTATAGTGTACATAGTGTATGCCTGCTGATGTCCTTGCATCTGAGAATGTAAAATCCCATGGCAAAAAGGCCTATGCCATCAGTAAACTTCTAAGAAGTGCACACAGATAAAAATAGCATTTGCTAATGCATATATAAAAATATTTTTCTAAGTGTCATCTGATCATATCTTGTATATAACTGAAAAATGCAATCATACCTTATCAGCATCAGTAGTCTTCTATACAGATAAATCCAAAGTAATAGCAATCATCTTCTGTGTTATCCACATAGACAAGTTTCCTCACCTTCAGGCTCCCTAGGTTCATGGTTTTTTTTATAGTGTAGATTCAGGCCTGTGAGCATGGTGAAGATGCAAATTAGGTGTATACTGAGTAGAATTGTTGAATCTTAAATTCTTGGCCTGTGTAGCACATGTAAACATAGTGTGAGCACTCCCTCTGTATTTCTTGCTAATGGATTGCAAATGTGAATGATTATGATAGGGAGAAGGAAAACACAACAGCAATTCAGCCACCCTTAGCTCCAGTAGGTGTGTCAGCCAAGTTAGAATTACAAAGTGTGGAAGCAATTGTATCAAGGTTTTAAATGTAAGTAAGCACCACACATTGCACCGTTTCTGTTCAGTAACATCCAACCTCCTCTGCATTTGTTGAAAACTTTATACTATTGCCATTTAATATTCTCACACATTTTAAGGACAATGATGCAAAATGACTTACAGATGGCATGTCTGCGATCACTGCTCAGATAACGGAAGCAGGAGCAGCATGCACAGAAATAAGACAGAGCTGCATTTCTGCAAGCAATAGTCATAAATGGTTGTATGATCACTCATTGCGCTGCGTCTGAAATTAATACATGTAGAAACAACTCAGAAGTGTATGTGTCATATGTCTTGTTAATACTGTGGATGATGTTACACTTGCTTGTATGTGCAATGATTTTCATTCTCTGCTGCAAAGCTGTTTCTGTGGCAAAGAAGGATAAAACACCCTTATTGAGTTTTGAAGGTTCATTGGTGTGATAGTTCAAATCCAGTCTTGTGTAAAAATCATTCATGTATACTAACATAAATTTTGTAGTGTTGTTTATTTTATTGATTTCTCTTCTTTTCTTTTCTTTTTTTTGATCCCAGTATTTGCATGGTGTATGTCTTAGCACAAAAACAGGAAGTGGATAAACACAATAAATGTAAAAGGCAGATCATGTCTCCTAAACCTGATAGACTTCTTTGAAGCAGTCACCAAAGCCATAGACGAGGGTAAGGCGGTTCACACAGCCTATCTAGATCTTGCCAAGGCTTTCGACACCATCCCTCACTCTGGAATTATAGATAAACTCACTAAACTAGGTATAAATCCCTACATCACAAGATGGTTGTCAAATGGCTCACTGACAGAACCCACACTTTGAAAGTAGCAGACTCCAAATCTGACTTCAGACCAGTGACAAGTGGAGTACCACAGGGTTCAGTCCTGGGTCCTCTCCTGTTTGGTATCTACTTCTCTGAAGTACAGGCTAACACAGAAGGTCTTTGGCTAACGGGGTTCGCAGATGACTGCAAACTAGGAGCCATAATCAAAACTCCTAATGATGTGGACATCCTACAAAAGGGCCTCACTGAGACAGACGCCTGTTGCCAAAGCCATGGCCTCAAGCTCAATGCCAAAAATTGCATTGTCATTCCCCTTGGTAAAAACTCTGTACCCATGAACTACAACATAGGCGGCAGTATACTTTACATCAAAAGTGTGATAAGAGACCTTGGGACACAGGTGGACAGTAGTCTCTCCTTTGATAATCACATCGCCACAGTAGTCAGGAAATCCTTCTACATGCCACACCTCATCACAAAAGGTTTCTCATCCAGAAAAAAAGAGGTCATTGTTCCCCTCTATTCATCACTCATTAGACCCATTATAGAGTATAACACCCCTTTTGGTATGTACCTCACAAGACATCTACAACAACTGGAAAGGCCACAGAAATACCTCACAAAGAGGATTACTGGCCTCAAACAGATGCCCTATGTAGACCGTCTCAAAAAATGTCAGCTTTACTCCATCGCATATCACCTACTCAGAGGTGATCTCTGCCTAACATACAAAGCTATGTCAAACCCAGAGCTGTTGGACATGCTCCACTTACAGATGTCCCAATCCCTCTGAGCTACATGCTCTAGGGACCTAAACCTTGTTACCACAATAAACAGAACATGCCGGAGGGATAGATTCCTGTCCCAGAGACTTCCCATATTCTGGAATAAACTTCCTATCTATATCAAACAAAGCTCCTCATTAGCACTCTTCAAGAATAATCTTGATGATTGGATGGGAAATAGGAAATTTACCCCTGGGATCACTTCTGTGGCTCTGCTCGTCAGTGGTACAGGAAAATAATTTTCTTGGCTGGCAAAAGCCAGGGTACCTTTTTGGCTGTGCTTGTATAGGCCCTAGGAACAATAGCCTAGTACCTACCTATGAACCTATGAATCTATGTCATGTAAAGTACTTCTTTGATAACCAATATATCAACTATACCTGTGACTTGCATGTGTAGCATGTCTGCTAATGGAGTAATGGCCAACACATGAAGCAGACAGAACATCTACAGACAGGATTCAGACATGCTTAATTTTAAAATGGACACATTGTTGCATTTTTTTTTTTTTTGCTTTCCATCATTCAACGCTGTTTAGTGATGTTGCTTGACAGTTAACAAACCTCCTCAACACCTGCAGGCCCAGAACACCTGCAGAGAAGAAGCACACCATAGATAATTTAAAAAGAGATGCATTCTATCAGTTCTGTTGGGCACCACGCAAACATGCTAAGCATCTTTGTGCGGTGGTTAACACACATAAGGTAAAAATGAATAGCGAAATATCCAACTGTTATTTAACTATTCCTGCAGCAGCAAGTGTAAATGTAGGGCCACAATACGATGGTCATGGGTTCTAATTCAGCAAATTCTAAATATTTTTGCTGTTTTCCATTTTACTTTATATTAAATGTTACAGAAAAAAGTTAAATATAATTATAAATAATAACAATAAGTATGTATAGCAGCGGAGGTAATATGAATTGTATGTTTGACTGAGTTTTCACAGACAACTATGTTTCTCTAATTATAATTGTGGTATCTGGCTTTGGATGGCTTCCAGACTTCAATAAGATACATATACATATGAATGAATAAATCAGGACCTTGTCAGGTAGGTCACACACATACATGGTTAATTCCTTAATCTGTAATGTGTGTTTATACATCATTCATGACTATGTCAAGAAGCACTTCTTCTGTGGCAGAGATGGAAAACCAATGCTTTGGATGAAAACATTTTGTCTCTTATGCATAGGTTTTATTCACACAGTGTAAAAATCAGTTTTATCACTGTATAAAGCCAAACCAAAACTGTGTCAGGTCATGAAATATATGCCCGCAGTAGGTCTGCAGAGTGAAATCACCTAACAGTTCCAGCAGCAAACAAACCTCACTCTATTGCCAATTATCATATTAACCTTCCCATTTAAAAAAACCTGCTTTCCTCTCTGTTTGACACTGTTAGTCTCCACTTTAATGTCATGCAAACATAGTTGGCATCATTGTTCGGGTTTGCTCACTACCAGTAAATGTAATAACAGGTATTGGTGTGAAATCATTATCTATTTCTGTTCTCTCATCTTGGGCATGTCTGCTGGTAGAAGGGAAGTTGCTCAATTTAGGGCACAGAGATAGGGTATTGAGGAGCCCAGAATCTTTATTGGGCTCCTTATAAAGTGCCACAGCTGAATGCTTTTGCAGGGAGACCATACCGGCTCCCAGTATAAGTCTGAAGTTTGGAATATTCTGGCCAAGTTTGTCGCCAGTGTGACTGACATTCCACATACTGGAAAACAGTGTAGGTATCACTTTAATGACTTAAAAAGGCACAAGAGGAATACATTTAACCAGTGGATGGATAAGTTCAGAATTAATAACATCCCACAGTTGTGAAGTATACTAATAAAGAGAACTTATTGTATATAGAAAGCTACAGATAGGCAAGGCTGGTATGCATAATGCTCTTCTCTTGTTCTCTTCTTTTTATTCCACAACCAATGCCAAGATAACTGTGAATAGACAGGTCCATAATGAACTTTTATTTTTTTCCTGAATTAATTCCTTGCTCATACTATTTTTTTCATAAGTTAATAGGAATATCATAAGCTTGCAGTAAAGATTTGCCACAGAAAAAAATTTACCACTGTATATGATTATGAATATTATCTGCATTGTTCTGCAACCAAAAAACATATTTTAATTACATTAAGCAGCAAATAAGTCTGAAAGGTAGATGCAGTGGCATCTGGTGACTTCAAATTAAAGGGGGGCTGCAGGAGACAGCTGACTGAGTGGGGCCAATGGAAGGGGTGTGGCCAACTAGAAAGGGGTGGGGCTATGCTCAAAAGCACAACAACTGGAACTTTAATTAAATACGCTGCCCTGGGTGCCAAACCATCATTACAAGAGTCCAATCAAGACAGAATGAAGTATAGAAGAAAAAAATATTTCAATGCATTGGCTACATGACAACTTACTTAATATCTAGATGGAAACACAAAGGTTGTGAGGCATGAAAAAATAAATTACTTTTTTAATACATTACTGGAATGCCAGTCAAAATCAAGTATAAAAAAACAAGCAGCACTCAACTCAAACCACTTCTCCTTGCACTGCAGTTCTAATTATAATTTATATTCAGCTTTATAAAATTACCAAGTAACATGCTGAAAGTAGCAATCTCTGTGATACCCCCACTTGTAAAAATGTTTCTTATCCAAAAAAGACCTGCTGCCTGACAACAACTATCTACTTGTTTCATGGGGAAGACATGATCAAAGTAAAAAATGAACAGCAAACAAGAAACAAGCTCAAGATAAATTGCTTAAAGGATTACTGGACAAGTTATGGACCACACATGATAGATTGGTATTCTGTTTAGTTTATGGGTAAGCCTGCAAAGATGACTGCAAGTCTCCAACAAATGTAATGAGCTTCTGAAAAATACTGTAATCCTGTCCTTTATTACAAATACTGTCATATGCATTTCAATACCTAAGGCTTATATGTTATCTAGTTATGCAAATATTCTCTGTATGGTAACAACAAAAAGGCTTTCAATGTTGGTAATTCTTTAACAGTATGCTTATTAAAGCTTACTTGCATCTTACAATCTCCAACAAACTTACCTGATGGTCATTAAAGCATTGCAAGTTAAACACAGAACAACAGGGCACTCCGACAGCATGCATTTTCTGAATAATAAGAAGCATAAATCAACAGTATAAAAATATGACAGAAAACCAGAACATTCTGCAAAATCAAGGACAGATGAAAATCCATGGTCATACTTGTGGTCTACCTTGGATGGGGAAATACTCTGCACACTTACACTGCATAACTACTCCTTGCCTTGCTTGGACACATCCAGAGCCACTACAATGGGGAGTGGGATGCAACAAGTATGTCACAATTTGAAATGTCTCTGTCTGACGGTGATGGCTCTGACACTCATACCTCTCAACCTCAGAGCAAGAAATCTGGACAAAGCCATACATAGAAGTGGGGCACAGGCCCAAAAATAAGGATAATTTTTAAATATTGCTCTTATAAACTTAGAAAGATAATAGAATAGTAGTAGGTCTTACATTAGTATGAATTTTCTGAAGGGTATGAAATCTGAAACTCAAATGTCTGCCATTATTTTTTAACTTCAATCTTTAATGATTTGTCACTAATTTGCCAGAAAACCACAATTTTATGAAACACAGACCAAAACTGTGATGCAAAAATATAAAATTGCCACACAATACAGCTGGGAACCTGTCAAAGAAGGGACACCTTTTTAATATTAGTACTGTAACTTGAGCAGCTGACAAAATAAGAACATTTATATGCATTTCTAAACTAAAAGTAATCTATAACTCTGATCATTACAGTTATTTATAACTGTAAACCCTCCACGTTTTCTTCCAAAATTGCCATTTTGCAGAGGGATTATTAGGGGGAGCGCAACATTTTGAGCCAAAATTGGGGACAGTTGAGCGGTTTGGATATTCCTAATTCTATAAAGCAATTTATTTGCACGTACCTCTCAACCTCTTAATGCAGGAAATCTGGACAAGGCCAAATATATTGGGGGAACATACAAACAGTACTAAAAATTGCTCTTATATAAACTTAAAGACAGTTGATAGAATAACAGGTCTTCCTTTAGCATGCATTTTACTGAAGGTCATGATGTCTGAAACTCAATGTCTGTCATTATTTAGTGACTTCATTCCTAAATGATTTGCTAGAAAACCAGAAATTTTATGAGGAACAAACCAAAAATAAGAAGCAAAAATCTATTCATTCTGCAAAAATCTGGACATTTGAGAGGTATAGTTCAGCCGGGGCTGTCTAAGTTTGCTGCCCTTCCCCCCTCACAAACTCATGGTCGAATGGAGCCTCCACCCTGCAGCCATTCCAATGCCCCATTCCTTGGTTATTTCTCCCCATTTACCATAAACACTGTAATGTGCATACTGCTTTACTTCTGCGATGATTTGGATTTCATTTGAAAGTTTTATTTTGCATTTTACAGCACAAACCCTAATAGATATCTGCTAAACAAAGCAATGCAGTCTCACAATGAAAACAGACAGCATTAAAACTTCTCTACCCTTGAAACTCACATTCATTGAAACTGCATTGAAACCCACATTCAAAGAAAATAAATGTTGCCAGTGGCAGATAAAGATTAACTTTGGGCTGTTTTCACCTTCCTGATTGTATTAAATTATATTCCTTGTACAATACAGTACAGTTGTTAGAGGGCATTTTAAATTTATTGTTTTGAACATTTTTCCAGTAAACAATGAAACAAAATGCCTGCAACAATAATGACAAAATTGCCCAATTCAGAACTTTTCCATCATAAAAGTCTACTCAAAATTCTACAGTCCACCAGTATCAGTAAATATGCACAATCTCTGAAGAAGCAAAAGTTATCTAAATAATTCCACATTAAAGAAATATGTAACTAATGAAGAGGTTACTGCTAGCAAACAACTTTATATGTCATTGTTTCATCTACAAATAAAGTGCCTGTTGCCCTTGAGGAATAAATTGCCTATGTTGCATTAAAAAAATGATAAGCTAGTAATATCACAATAGGGAATGGATGGCAAACTGATAAAAAGTTCATAGTTACTAGGTATCTTCACCAAAAAGGACTGCAGCATCCACCCCCTTTACAACACAGTACAGTATCAGCAACGCATCTACCTACTGGAGGAGTAGAACCCAAAACCTTCTGCATGACAAGCAAGTACACTGCCTGTTGTGCTATTAACAATGCACACCAGCTCAGCATAAGCAGCACTAAACTTTTGTTCCCCTGCAGCTCACAGCTCCTTATAATATCTACTCAACACTCAGTTGTATCTCTGAACTTTGCAGCACAAGAAATCTGGAAAAAGCCAAAATTTATCGGGGGGACAAAAGCCCAAAAACCAGGGACACATTTTAAACATTGCTTGTATAATGTTGGAAAGTTGCTAGAATAAAATGCTGTGTTGCCACCATACATTTCACTGCCGAGTCTTGAACCCTGGGTACTCTGTGCAAAACAGTCAGAGCAACATACCACTATGCTATCTCAGCTGTTTTGTGAAAGAGAGGAAGACTGAAACTTAAATCGCTACCATTAACTGAATTCAATTCTCACCATAGCTGTCAACCTCTTAGAACAAAACACCTGAACAAAGCCAATAATGGGGGAATACAGCCCCCAAACATATTCAGTGAATTCAGTTCTCACCATAGATTTCAACCTCTTAGCAAAAAACACGTGGTCAAAGCCAGTAATGGGGGAATACAGCTCCCAAACATATTCAGTGAATTCAATTCTCACTTCTCACCATAGCTCACAACCTTAGCACAAAAAAACCTAGACAAAGCCAATAATGGGGGAATACAGTCCCAAAAATATGGACAAATTTCAAATATCCATGTTATAAACTTAGAAAATTGCTAGAATAAAAGGTTTTGTGTTACTATGTACTTTCTGAAGAATATGAAGTCTGAAATTCAAATGCCTGTTATTTTTATTTAACATTTGTTAACCAGGAAAGTCTGATTTGGAACAAAAGCCAATTTTCAGGAGAGCAGGGAGAAACACATGTCTTTGTAAGATGGGAAGACATGCAGACTCCACACCAAAAGCACCCCAGCCAAGAATCAAACCAGAGAACCTGTAGCTGTCAAGCAACAATGGTACCAGTGCACCACTGCACCACTGACTTTGCAAGGAAAAACAAACATACAGAAACCACGGATTTTATAAACAACATAAATATATGGCAAAAATCTGCAAATCTTTTACAAATGGTGGTGGAAAGGGAATTCAGGCCCTTGCCACCTACACCCAAAGTGCAGGGTTCAGGCCTGAGTATTCTTTACCCACCACCATGTGTTCTCTCTAAGCACCAGTATATAGCAACTGGGGCATGTCACACACACTGATATGGATTTCAAAAATATATATGCCAGCATGTGTTGGTTTGTGGCTGCATATGGGTATGCATCATTTATTTGTTCAGTAGATAAAAGGACTTGCCTGAAACACTTTCATCCAACTGAAAAGACAGGTATATTGCAGTTCATCATTTATATTAGTAGACAAAACAGTTTATAACAGTGATGTTATTGGCCACTGATAAAACAGTGAACTCCAGCAACAAGGAAAAAATCATTGTATACTTGCATAAAGACTCAACAGAAAGAATTGTTCAAAAGAGTTGCACAGAATGCATTCATCCTAAGAAAGTCCTTATCACTGATAAACTTAATTTCATGAAATTAACAGAGAGGAACTCTTTCAAATTTTACATTTACACTGCCTATCCAGTCCTAGTGATGATCAGTCATTTGTAGTCCATGGTCCCTTCATTAGGTTTAAATTTCTGCTTTCATTGTAAGGTCACTTTTTGTACGGTAATAACTATGTACCATTTCTTCAAAATTGTTTCTAAACTGGCAGCCCCAGAGTGATGTCCTAGAAAAAGATGCAGTTTTTTGAAATAGATGAGTAATGTCTGAATTCTTATTAGACCCTTAAAAACAAAGTTTGGCAAGCAATGTTGCTTAAACAAGTACAGCACTTGGAAATGCAGGCAGATAAAACAGTGCTGTAAAATATGCCGCTCAACAAGGGGTACGATTTGCCTTTCATATCTTTTGAAAACCCAGTTCAAGAATTTACAATGGTGTCTGTGAAGGAGAGTTATTCCTTCTTCTGTATCTAACACACACACACACACACACACACACACACACACACACACACACACACACACACACACACACACACACACACACACACACCTTACCTGAATCTAGTCTCCCCCTCAGTCGCAGTCCTGAATCCAGTCTCCCCCTCTGTCATCCTTAGCCTGCGCAAGCTAACGTCTGTTTTCTGGTTCTCCTGGCTAGCTGGTTTTCCCCTGCGAGAGTATGCTGGAGGATCCAGCCTGCGGGTGATGCAGTCTGGTGTCCTTCCATTCTGTGCGGTCATCACCGCACAGACTTCTGGGCTGCAGGGCAGAGATCCCTTTCTCCCCTATACCGTATGCCTAACACAGCAGTCTGGTGTTCTGTGAGTATCAGGAACTCCAAGCACGCATGTGTGGAGTTCCGGGACTCGCAATTTTTTTTCTTTTTCTTTTCTTCTTTCTTTCTACAGGTGGGGAGGCTGCAGTCCTGTAGTCCTATAGCATGAGCCACCCCTGGGTAGATGTGGTATTTTGTTTGTGTTTTGAAAATTATGCTTTAGTGTTTCTACATCCTGTTTACTCTTTTGCATTAAACAGATATATTTACTTTGGCCTAGGCTGCATCTAAAAAATCAGGGCAGTATCCTAATTAATAAATAAATATGAATTTAATTAAAATTGAAAGCTGTTGCTGACCTGGTTTACTTTGTATAAAGTAACATGCACTTGAATGAGCATTAAAATATTTTTCAGTGCCTCTGCTTTGACTTGTGCTTTCATTGTTAGCTGTATTATGGTATTAATAAATGTCTCTTATAGATGCACAAACCTAATAAATCCATTGGGCAAAATCTTTATAGCTACTTTCCTGCTTTTACCTAGAATAAGCACCCATTGTACTGTAGCTCCATTACCCATGTCCATGAATTTAAGAAAGCTCTTAAAATTACCTTCACATTACCTGGATTTGTCACTGTAATCACCCTACTTGAATATTTACCCACCAAGGATAACCCAAATTCTTTTTTCTTTGTTACACTACTTTATTATATATATATATATATATATATATATATATATATATATATATATATATATATATATATATATATATATATATATTTGTATCTACTTTAGTATGAATTTTTATTGTTTATTTTAATGTAAAGCTTTTCTCCCCGGGCCTCCACTGAAAAAGGGAACTTGTTCAGTTGGACTATCAGCCTCAACAAATGTCAAATAAATAATAAATAAATAAACAATAAGTCTGTATTTTAACAACATGTTTAAACTGCTGGACAGGCATAGTTTGCAAATCTTTGATATCCAGCAGGCAAGAATAAATGTATTACCTGACTGCCCAGAAAATGTGGTTAAACCAAATGCACAGACATTATCTCATCCACATCACAATATCATAGCTCAAAATACATATACTTTCTTAACAGACAGTAATTTTATTTTTATCAAGTGGGATTTGAAATGGGCTCAGGTGTTTGGACCAACAGTGGACAGGGGAAGGGATCTGATTGTGATAGCACACAGTAGTTCTTCCTCTCTGGGATGAAATAGATAAGACTGGGACACTTGCTGCTATACAGGGAGGGGTACCAGACAAAGCCTGGAAACCTTGTGAAGCAACCAGATTAGGCTATAGAGGGATATAGTGGTTGACCATTCAGCATACTCTGCTTTTGTTAAATATTTAGGAGAAAAGGTATGTGCCAATCTTTTTATGTTACTTCCATTCTCCTATGTGGCTCAGCTTACCAACTATCAGGTGGTATGTCACAACAACAAGTGGGTCACTGTATTTGAATATGTTGCCAGCAATCATGGTGATGGTGAAGGCAGTGTCCGTATACATCTTACAAGGAAAACAATAAATAAATGCCACTCTCATTTCTACAGATTGGTCCTGGTATCACCAAATGTACCACAGTGTGTTTATTTTTAGTCACATATACATCTGTAAATGTGTGTTAGTTGCCATAAAGTAGTAAATAGCAGGTTGTAATATGCAAAGAATGAGCATGAAGAGTAGCAATGTTAAAGTTAACTGAACAGTCTTATAATAATATTTCCTAAGAAATGTTTGTATAACATTGTGAGCTACTCAGCAGAGAAATATTTTTAAGTATCAGTTTGGTAATTAGTTTGCAAGTAGTTATCTTAAAAGATTGCAGAATCCATACATGTGTCTGTGTTCTGAATCCCGTTATCTGGCAAGAATATTAAAGAATGTGTTAAATTTAAATGCATTAAGTGTTTACAAACTGGCACCCTATTTAAATGTTGACACTCACAATGGCAAGTGCCCACAAGCTGAAAAAAATGAAAACACAAGTGGACAGTGAATATTAAACATTGCTCTTCTCTTTTAAAATTCTTTCTGTGTGTCTGTTTGTGGGGGGAACCCCCTTGCACCTCCTGAACTCATATATATAGATATATATATATATATATATATATATATATATATATATATATATATATATATATATTTCCCCTTTATAATCTCAAAATGCTGAAATCTCGAATTTCAGTATCTCAAGACCATAAAGGCAACCACTCAAAATCCTGAAACCCCAAAACTGCGAAAAGCAAAATCGCGAACATTAAAACACCATACACCACACAACACATACACCATCCTACCCACACTACAACAAAACAAACAACAAAACATATGCAAACACAATAACACACATCAACATACCTAAATGACATCCCCCACACACTCCCCCACTTATATATACTAACTCCGAGAGCGCACAAACAGGAAAACACAGCAAACCTACACCCACCCATTCTACAGTCCTCGCACACGCGCGCACACACACACACACACACACACACACACACACACACACACACACACACACACACACACACACACACACACACACACACACACACACACACACACACACACGAACACATTCAACACTTACACACTCATATTTTCACCTGCCTACACTAACCCACACGTACAAGTTACAAACACACTCACATATATCCAAACTCCCACACAAAATCCTTACAAAAGACTCACTTACCTTAAATCACACCTAAATCCACACACAACACCGGACACCATCCACACAAACCACCACACGTAACATAGCGTAAAGCCATAACCGCCAATTTGAGATATTCGAATTCGTGATTATGCACTTTTGCTATTTTAAAAATTCGCCTTTATGGTCTCAAGATACTGAAATGGGAGATTTCGGTATTTTGAGATTATAAAGGGGAACTATATATATATATATATATATATATATATATATATATATATATGTGTGTGTGTGTGTGTGTGTGTGTGTGTGTGTGTGTGTGTGTGTGCGGGTGTGTGTGTGTGTGTGTGTGTGTGTGTGTGTGTGTGTGTGTGTGTGTGTGTGTGTGTATATATATCCATATATATATATATATATATATATATATATATATATATATATATATATATATATATATATATATATATATATATATATATATATGTATATACCAACTCTGAGATTGTCATCTTGGAGAAAAGGAAATATTCCAAGAAATGGCATCTTGGAATTAATAATATGTAAGTCCATTATTTCAGTCATTCATTCTCTGCATTTTGGGACTTGCTGTAGCAGGTCCAGACTTCTCAAATGGTTACCTACAGACTGCTTGGAGGAGGTAGAGTACAGAGGTTTGCTGAAGTGCTTGTAGTTTAGAATGTTTCTAAGGTGATTGGGTGGCTTGTGCAAAGGATTTCTGCTAAAATGGAGGAAGCTCTTTCAACTGTCATAGCAGATGCTGTTGGATTCATTGGAAGGACTACATTGATTTCTTGTACATGCAGGGAATGCTAGGAAATGCGGAGATTTAACTTGTATACTAGATGGGGTGTAATTTAAGATGTAGAAGCCTCTGAGTTAATGATTAAAGAAAATGAGAGGTCTGGAAATAATATCTCTTTTCTTTCATTGCAAAGGTAATAATAAAGATATAACAAGGATTATTACAGGAAATGGAATCATAAGCTCAGGAGAGCTTATATGTAGCAGTTTTTCAAATTTGAGGTTGTGGTGCAAGTAATTCTTATAAATTCACAATCCTAAAATTGGGAGACATGAAGACTGTGAAGAAAGGAAGGAAAGAAGGAAGTCTTTGATGCCATCAAGGCACTAGTTATAGTGCCAACGTATAAGAAAGCACTGTTAGTGGCGATGGTATGGAATTGCTCATTACAAAAGAGCATTATTCAACAACATGGAGATAAAAGACTGGATACAAACTAAAGCATTATCTAAGGAGAAATTATTGTTATTGAATGCACATGTGAAAAAAAACTTAACATGCATCAGTATTGCTCAGCTGTATGCAGCATTTTTCCTTTAAAACTCCTGTTACTCTTGATTAAAGATATAAAATGAAAGTATACCATTCTCAGAATTTTGAGTCTTCCTTTAATTATGCACTGGGAATTATGAGATGAGAATTTAGAAGATGCTGCTGTTCTCAGTATCCTATGTGTGAGGAGGAATTCAGACATTGAATCATTCATAACCGATAGGGCTTTATGTTGTAGAAGAATCAGTGGGCAAGAAACCATTTTAATTTACAGTGACAAACATTACTATCTACTACATGAAGGGCTACTCTCATAACAAGAACATTTTTGGATCTACTCCACTTTATTCTAGAACCATTTGTATACCAACAAGGTGTCAAATCTTACTCTTTTAGTGAACTGCCAAATTGAAAATCCTACAAAGAATGCAACATAAAGCAATTGAATGGTAATTTCCAAAAGAAAAAGCTGATAAAAATAAATAAATAAATAAAAATGAATCCTTCTTTGCAGGGGGCTAAGTCCCCAATACTCCTTCTTAAATGGATTAATTATCGCATGATCAATAAGAATGTAGACAGTCACAATTGTGCAAAACTGACCCTGCAATTTATGGTCACCAAGTCTCCATAAAACAGTTTATTTGATGAACAGACAGTCTGTAGAGCTTGATGAGTGATCCCTTGAAGAGTGGTTCTATGATGAAATTATCTGCTCTGAAATTTTGCACAAAAACAAACAGCAAATGGCCACCGCAGTTTGACTGCAAGATTACTTTCATAAGCGTTATCCAAATCTTTAAACCACAGTGAATCATGCCCATCCTTGCATTAAAATAGTGAGTGACATAGCCATGAACAATACTAGAGTAACATTGCTACAGCTGGCATTTTGCTGACTCATGCCAAACAGTAAGCAAATTGTCTGATTTTGGGTATAAATAAAAGAAAATGTCTACAGGTATGTAATAGTCAGACAGTTGGAAAACATCAGCAGATGCAAGTATCTCATCTGAGCAATGAAGACTATTCTCCCAGCTTCAGGTATACAGCAGACAAAGTCACTCACACAATGAAGCTTTCAAGCAGGCAGCATCACTCATGATACAAAGTCTGTTGTCACACAGGGTCAGTCGTCAGAATCACAGTTCATTTTGTGGCAGTTTGGTCAACATGAGGTATTTTAGGTGGGATTCAGAAACTGTTCTTTCTGTTTAAAGCAGGGCAAACTGGGTGCTGGCCCAGAATACCTCACAGTAAGACAACCTGAAATTCTGTCACATATTTTTGGAAGACATAGCTATTACAATTAACCCTCTAAAAAATCCAAAAGACTTTCATGACCATGGTCGTAATAGTTGTAAGATTACATCTTTGGAAGCATATTTGTAAAACCATCATACCAAGATTAGTGCAAGGGTGGACAAAGTCTGTTTTAACTGCCCAGATCATGCTTTTATAGTACTGATTTCCATAAAACTAGTCCATGTTCTGCTTGAAAAGTTATATATAGTCATACTTCTTTATGCACTTTGGTAGATGATTCTAGTGTTCAACTACCCACTCCAAAAAGCATTTTGTAACCCTTAAATTTCTATTTAGCATTCTCTTTAGATTCATTTCTTCATGCCACTGTCTTATTTTCTGGCCCAAATATCCAAAAAGCTTCTCATTCTTTTTTGCTTTATACACACAGATATGCCCTCCTCCCCAATGTAGCTTGTGAAGAATGAATATAGCTGTGGTATATGCAGTCATTTTCAAATTGGCATTGTCTCTTACCCCTTTTTAACATTCTTAGAACTCTTTCCCTGACTTACTTATATATATTTTGACAAGGTGCCAAAGGTACTCTAACTTAACCTGCAGTAAACCGCAAAACAAACTGGTAATAAATAATGGGGATTTAGATTTAATTAATTTTAATCTACAACCAATTGTCCTGAAACTTTCCTTGTAAATATAATCCACGTGTTTTGTGAGAGACAGCTTGCACTTGACAAGGGTACCTTGGTTCTTGAATAAATGTACACTTCCTAACACATTACTCCCTGTTTTCATTAACTTCATCCACTTTTTTTAGGTAGAAGAGGACATGTGTCTGTCTACTAAAATGATAATTCTTGTGTTAATTAAAAACATCAAAAGAGACAACACATAGTGGCTTCTTGTAGGATAAAGCAGTCACTGACAAAGAGCATAGTTTCCCCTAGTTTTTCATCATATGCATATACAGAATAATATGCAGAGTCATCATAATCAAAATCAATATCTGACAAATATGCAAACCAGATTCTCCTGACTTTATATTCTCACTGCAGCTGTCCAATCAGTAAAGAAGGGCCTGTTGCCATGAATCTGAACTTTCACTATCTCCTTTACCAGCTTAGTGGATATGGTCATTCAGAGACAAAGAAGGAATTGCCTTATGTTTACTGACAACAAGATAATTCTCAAGTCATTATATATGTGAGAGATGGGGGATGTACTTGAAAACTTTGAACTATATAAATCTCGAATGGCTAAACATCAATACCGAAAGACTGAAAGCCAAAATACCGAAAAAAAACAAAACACTTAACATTTTTTGAAGGGGGAAATCCCCCACTGCACGCCTTCATCCACACCCCCTGCTAATTAAATATACACATACCCCTGCTAATTATATACACCAAATCCAAGGTCACTGTACTGTGCGTAAAGGGCAAATTCCTTGATCCCACTGTTCACAATCTTGCACAGACGTAATGCTGGCAGACATGATCAAATGAGTTTCAATCACTTCTGCTAGCATAAAACTTTAATCTCAAGCACTTTTAGAGTAGTTACAGTCATGGTTATTTAAGGAATGAAAGACTTCAATATAAGTGGAGTCTAAAAGAAACAGCTGGAAATTAGCTATACAATAGTAGGTCATGTAATACAGCAATGAAATACTGGAGGGGTAGTAAGTTGGGTCAACAGTAAGTCCAGAGATATGAGAAAAGTAATGCACACTGAGATGGCATGGAGCATGGGCAGATCCAGGTATTAGACAGAGGTTCTTTCAGTCGAGAATTGAAGGAATTGTAGTGAGGTATTAGTGGGATTCATTCTGCAATGCTATTCCAGGTTTTGGCAACACAGTGTGAGTACAGACTAATACCATTTGATCTATGAAGTTTATAAATCGATAGTAGATGCTTGTGATAAGAGCATAAGTCATGAGATGGAATATAATGTTGAAGTAATGTTGAGGCTGTTTGTGAAAATGAGGAGTTGTACAGTATTTTGCGTGCTAATACTAGTTGAATAAAAGTAAGCAGGCAGGGTAGTTCAAGCCAATTTAGGGTTTTAAGAACAGAGCAGTGGTGAGAATTGAGGGGATGGCCAGTAGTAAATTTAACTATTTTATTATAGCATGGGCTGAATTTTACTTTAAGGAAAGAGTGAATATTAGTTAGAATAGGGGAAGCATAAAGTAAGGATGGTAAGAGTTATGTAGTGGCTAGAGTTACTTTTGTGGTGCTGGTGATGAATTTTTTAACCCTATACAACATACCTAGTTTTTGATTGGCCTGTTTTATGTTGTTATTAATATACAGGTCAGACTTAAGATTGTTGTTGATTGTTACACCTAACAGTTTAGTGTGTGAAACAACATCAATTGCAGTATTGTTAAGAGAAGCATTTGTAAAGTTAGAGTTATTGGGGGGAATTGTAGGAATACCAGAAATTTGTTTTTTTGGGATTTAGTAGGAGATGATTGTTGGTGACCCAGGACTCAATGGAACTGAATGCATCTTGAGTTATAGTTTGAAGATGGGTAAGATTGTAAGAGGAGCAGATTAAAGTAGAGTTGTCAGCATATTGAATAAGGGTTGCTTGTTTAATGGAGGTATGAAGATGATTAATAAAAATGTTGAACAGGAGTGGACCCAGAATTGAACCTTGAGTTACCCCAGTGCTGACTAGTAAATAAGGAGAGAAAATGGAGTTCCATTTGACTGACGTCTCTTAGAGAGATAACTTGTGAACCATTGTAAGGTAGTTTCTGTTAAGTCAAGAAGAGATAATTGGGACTAGAGTTTGGGATGGGAGACAGTATCAAAAGCTTTAGAGAGATCTAAAAATAGAGATGAGATAAAGTTACCTATATCATGAGGTTTATTTACTGTTTCAGTGAAGGATAACAGAACAGTGGTAGTACTGTGTCCAGGTCTTAATCTGTGTTTGGAAGAAGAAAGAAGATTATTGTTGAGTAAGTATTACAGAAATTGCTTATGGATACATGTTTATCTATAATTTTGGATAGAGGAGAAAGAATAGCAATAGGCCTATATTTAGATGTATTTGTGTAGGTGCCACCTTTATGGAGATGAAGAATGAAGAACCTTTTTCCACAGGATGGGGACATAGGCTTCCTTGATAGATCTAATAATGAGTATGGAAACTAGGTAGGCTATCAATTCAGCTAACATTCTTAGATATTCATTAGGAAGATTATCAGCTGAGGGGCAACAAGGTTTGAGTTTGTTCAGTGGGGACATAATAAAGGAAGTGGGTATTGGTTGTAGGTAACATGTGGAGAGGCAGCTAGTAGGAAGATGAGAGAAACTAAAAGGTGGTGCTGAGAAATTGTTAGTAATGAAAGCTATACTATTGATAAACTAAGAGTTAAAATGAGATTCTATGCCAGAAGAGGTACTGTCACTGGAGGGTTGAGCAAAAGAATGATTTCCAGGGTGAAAAATTTTTTTGATTGTTTGTCAGAATGTTTTTGGACTTGTTTTGTGCTGATCTTGTGGATTTGCATACATTTTTTAATCTAAGTTCACTTGTTTCTTTACTAGGTTATGCAGTGCTCTAAAGTGTTGTAGATTTTTTTGTCTTCAGTTTTGTGTAGCAAGCCCAGGCTTTCTCTCTTTTCTGCATAAGGAATCTGTTATTGACAGAAAGCCAGGGAGAATAGTTAGTTTTGACTCTTTTCCTTCTGGTAGGAGCTATTTTTTTTATTTTTGTTTTGATTTAATTTGGGAAAAAATGCATTAGTAAAACAAATTTTGAATTATTGGTATGTCCCTCACATTTCAGAAGCAATTTACCATTTTGTAAATAGATGCCTTATTTGTTTAAAATATAATGAGTTAAAAAGTGATGTCTTATTTGTTTAAAATATAATGAGGCAAAAAGTGTTCCAGTCTCCACATAGTCTTTGAAAAAGACATGTGGACCCTTTTGCTGTTTTTAGTGTGTTTTTATTGAACTCGCAGACACAGAAGTTTAAATCTGTTTTGATGATTGCTGGTGTTTAGTTTTGTTTTTTCTGGATGGGTAGGAGCTTATCCTTGTGCTAAAAATGATGCAGTTACTGTAGCTAAGACACTCTTTTCTGAATTAATTCCCAGATATGGTGCTCCTTCTGGTATCCAATCTGACCAAGGCTCACATTTGACAAGTCAAGTAATACAACAGATATGCAAAATTTTGAATATAAATGTGCAACACCATTGCCCACACAGACCATGAGCTTCAGGGGCTGTAGAAAGGATGAATCAGACTGTGAAGACTAGACTTGCAAAGTTATATGAGGAAAATTTTCTTAAATGGCCAGAGGCATTGCTCCTAGTTTTGTTTTGTGTATGAAGTACAGTTAGCAGTACTAGAAAATATTCCCCTAATGAGAATACTTGCCACACCCTTACCTTGAAATATGGAGGTACAAAGTGTTGATGAATCTGTTTTTCTTTATGTCAAATGTCTCCTCATTGTTCTGCAGCATCCCCATAAACAAATTCTATAAAATCAGAAAACAAACTGTTCTAGCTGTGCAGAATGACTGGCAAGCTGGAGATATTGTTTTCATCAGATCCTTTACAAGATGATAGTCATTATAGCTGAGATGGAAATACTCTTTCTGGTTTTGCTTACCAGTGCCACTGCTGTCAGATTTGAAGACTACCCGCCTGGATCCATGTATCACACCTCAGGAAGGTCCTCCCTGGTGGTGAATGCTGATGATATACTATCAGTGTCAATCCTCTCATATTTACTGAGCCACTCGTAAATCACACCATATGAAAAAAACAGAGAAACAATTTTATCTAAAAGTGAAGCTTTCAGACTTTGCAACATAACTATTGTGGCTGTGTCTGGCAGTTAAATCGTGTGATTCTGTAACATCGCTGTGATTAGAGATAAGAGTATGTGATTCTTCTTAGTAACATCGATGATATTTTCATCAGCATCACAACAGCAAGTGAGGATTAATGATTCTGTTTAGGATGTTCAGGATTATGTTTAATGGACAATAACCGTAAGTTAGTCCAAGATCCTGGTAGTGAGTCTGATGGCCAAGTTATCACTTGTGGAGCCACAAGCAGCAGAAACTTCAAGATGGAGCTCGTTTGGGAATTAATTTTATGTGGATATCTGTCATCCATGTTTGCATTTTTCTAAAACTCCCTTCAGCCCCAATCTGCTTGATATTCATATGGACTCATTACTGATACAACTGTTGTGATTCTTATCATCATTTTGCTGCATTTCTTCTGTCATTTGTAGCCAGTGGAATTGTAAATACTGAACGATCTTTTTTCAGAGATAAGCATTTTACAAAAGTCAGAGATAGATCTTCGGTTAAAATTAAGCAAAGAGCCCCAAACTGGCACCCTAAATTCAATACTTTTTCTGCTTTGTTATACATTTATTCAAAGACTGTAAATGTCAGTGACTCTTGGGTGTGTGCACATATACCTGCTGTACATGATGTGTGTATTCCATTAATTCCAATGCCAGCATCTGATGCAGAAATCAAATCAGCATTTTGTATTTTTTTTTGCCCAAAACCCAGAAACCCAGAAAACCAAAACCCAGAAATTTAAACATACAGTGAATATAAAAAGTGTACATACCCCTGTTAAAATACCAGGTTTTTGTGATATAAAAAATGAGACCACAATAAATAATTTTAAAATATTTCCCACCTTTAATGTGACTTATAACCTGAACAATTCAATTGAAAAGCAAACAAATCTGTTAGGGGAAAAATATAAAAAAATAAAAAACATACAATAAGCTGGTTGCATAAGTGTGTACACCCTTAAACTAATAATTTGTTGAAGCACCTTTTGCATTAATTACAACATTCACTCTTCTTGGGTACATACCTGCCATCAATTAAAGAGGCTCTGATTAACCCCAAATAAAGTTTAGTTGTCCTAGTAGGATTTTCCTGACATTTACTGAGTTGCCTGCTGCAGCAAAAGCCATGATTCGAAGAAAGCTTACAAAGCATCAAAGGGACCTTATTGTTGAAAGGTATCAGTCAAGAGAAGGGTACAAAAAATATTCCACAGCATTGGATATACCATGGAACACAGTGAAGACAGTCATCAAGTGGAGAAAATATGGGACAACAGTGACATTCAAAGAACTGGATGTCCCTCCACAACTGATGAAAAGACAAGATGAAAACTGGTTAGGGAGGCTGCCAAGAGCTCTACAGCAACAGGAGGTGCAGTAATTTCTGGCAACTACTGGTTGTGTACTACATGTGACAACAATCTCCCATATTCTCCATTATGCCTGGCCTATGAGGTATGGTGCCCTATGGGGTAGGGTTGCAAGACGGAAGCTTTTTCTTACTCAAAAAAAACATCCAGGTCCAGCTAAAATTTGCAAAACAATACATCAAGTCTCTCAAAAGCATATGGGAAAATGTGTTATGGTCTGATGAGACCAAGGATGAACTTTTTGGCCACAATTCCAAAAGGTACATTTGGCGCAAAAACAACCAAAAGAACTCCATCCCCTCAGTGAAGCATGGTGGTTGCAGTATCATGTTCTGGGGTTGCTTTTCTTCAGCTGGAACTGGGGCTTTAGTCAAGGTGGAGGGAATTATGAACAATTCCAAATATCAGTCACTTTTGGCCAAAAACCTCCAGGTGTCTGCTTGAAAGCTGAAGAGGAATTTCATCTTTCAACATGACAATGATCCCAAGCATACATCCAAATTGACAAAAGAATGGCTTCACCAGATAAAAATAAAAGTTTGGAATGGCCCAGCCAGAACCCAGACCTAAATCCAATAGAAAATCTGTGGGATGACCTGAAGAGGGCTGTGCACAAGAGATGCCCTCGCAATCTGACAGATTTGGAGCACTTTTGCCAAGAAGAGTATGCAAATATTGCCAACTCAAGATGTGCCATACTGATAGACTCCTACTCAAGAAGACTGAATGCTGTAACTAAATCAAAAGGTGCTTCAACAAAGTATTACTATAAGGGTGTGCATGCTTATGCAATCAGCTTATTGTATGTTTTTTTTATTTTCCCCTAAGAGATTTGTGTGTTTTTCAATTGAATTGTACAGGTTATAGGTCACATTAAAGGTGGAAAAAGTTTTAAAATGATTTATTGTGGTCTCATTTTTTAATAACAAAAAAACCTGGCATTTTAACAGGGATGTTTACCTTTTTTATATCCACTGTAACTCTGCCTAGTCAAATAGAATTTGATACATATTTCTATCATTTGTATAAATAAATGTAAAATACAGGCCTGTGTTCTTAAATGAAAGAAAACACTGTAAAATGTGAACTTTAAGATTGTTGCAACATTGTCATCTGCTGTAAGGAAAATCAAGCCAAGCATTTCAAATGTTCTTTAAAGTTACAATTATCTAAAAAAGTGGTGCCGAAGCATCTGGCTGAACACATTCTTTCTATTGTCTTAACTTAAGGAATAATTGTTAGAGTATACATGTGAAATGTCTTTTATTGTTGTAGTTTCCTGAGCAGGTGTTAGATTGTTAAATAATGCAGTTTGTGGCCTGGGAACTCCAGACTAAGTGTCAAAATGATGTAATGTGAATACTGGAAAAACCTAAGTGTCAAAATTATGTAATTTGGGAGGGCCTTAGCAGAGCTGTTTGTTAGTGTTTTAAAAACTATTGTTCATTGAGAGACTGAAAGCATTTTGTCTTGGACCATCAGCCCCACTGCTTATGCTCTATTTATGCATGTAAGTAGGATTATAGCACTGTGTTTTCTCTTAAGAATAGCTGAAGATTAGAAAGTTAGTTTGTGTTTTTCTTTGACATCAGACCTGTCCTACTGTATTGTTTTAAGTTTCTGTGTGATCTCTGAACTCTTAGATATCTCTGTGGTGTAGTAGTATTGTCTTGTGTTTTTAATTATTTATTATTAAATATTTTAAAACCTTTGCCTGTGGCTGGTTTGTATAGATACAATGTAGGCTCTAGAGTACATTGCATATTTATAGAGTTCATTGTAATAAGCCACTCTAAAAAGCCTTAGACTGAATAGTCACATTACCAATTGGATAATAATATTGCACAGTAATAATTGGACACCCTTTGGTACAGCTACAGAGTCTATAATATTGCACAGCTATAGGGTCCAGCTCTCAGCCTAGCTGGCAAGCTAACCTCCAGTACCCTCTCTGTCCCACCAGTGCTTTGTGCCCCTGCCCAAGTAGCTGACACACCACACACACTTTGAGATAAGTATTTATGCAACTTCACAGACACTCCTGGGAAAGGCTGGCACAGGTTCTCCAGCTATGCCCCTTTTACCCAGACTATATGGTAGTACCTTGGCACCACTCAGCTAATAATTATCAGCTACTCAAAGGCCCTTAAAAGGGTGTCCAATTATTACTGTGCAATATTGTTATCCAATTGGTAGTAGGACTACAGTCAAGGCTTATTAGAGTGGCTATGTACGGTTTTACCAAATGCATGCAAGTACTCTAAAGAGCTTAAATTATCTCTATACAAACCCAGCCACAGTTAGAAGGTTTTAATATATTTAATAATAAATAATTAAAACCACAAGACAATACTTTCTACTATACAGTGCTAGTCAAAAGTTCAGAGATCACACAGAAATACTTCAAATAAATCAACAGTACAGTTCTGACATCACAGAAAAACACTTAGTCTAATCTTTATAGTCCTAGCTATTTCTACAAGAAAACACACTTCTAAGATAACTTACTTAAGACAGCAGGCAGAGTGCTGAGTTGGATAGTTAGACAAAAATGCTTCATGCCTTCTGATTCTGTCTGTTTAAATTTCTATTGCAGTTCTGATAAACATTACATCATCGTTTACAATTTCCTGGTGTTCCCAGGCTGACAGATTAACTACATTTGCATTCTTAACATCTCTCTTTTATCTTGCAGCTGGTCAGGAACAGAGCAATAAAAATACATTTGCATGTTTAAAACTAGCAATTTAACTCTTGGTTAAACCAATAGAAAGAATGTCTTCATCTAGACTTTTTGGCACCATTGTCTACTTGAAAGGGCCACTACAGACTTTACTTTGGTCAGTAGAGTGCACTGTTGTCATATTTATTTCCAGTTCCACATGTAACAGTATTTCTTTACATTTAAGACAACAATCCTGTAGTTTACATTCATATTTATAATTGATAGAATTATCTGCACAATTCTATCTGGCTAGGCTGGCAGCCTTCACCCTTCTCTACCATTCTTCACACTGGTATGCAATTAAAATGCAAAACTGATGGCTGGTATAATATAGTAAAGTATTGTTGCTAAATTACGTTCATATTTTATATGGTTATTGACATCAGGAGCATCTCTGTATTTAAAATAGTAACAAACTACTCCTCACTAATGACATTATCAAATGACACCGCAGCACTTAGTGCCTGATGCCCATATGCTTGTTATAAATCACACATTTTTGAGGCATACACTTAAATGTAATAGAAGTCAAAATGGTCTTTATTCATGGAGCTGACAAAAGTACAGTACAAATTAATGAGTCTATATTAGAACACCGAACTTTCAAAATTTCGAGTGTTCTAATATCGACCCATTTTCATCGAATGCTGAAAATATCAAAGAAGCAGAAAACTGAATTTTTTTGTAGGGAAAGTATTTGGTTGTCCATTTCTGTTGCTTCGGTATTTTCAGCGCCGTGGTGGAAAGTTACGGGTCAGGTTTAGGTAAGTGTGCGATTGTGTGGACATGAGGGTTAGGGCGGGTTAGGTGAGTTAGGGTTAGGGCACGGGTCAGGTAAGTGTGCGATTGTGTGGATGTGAGGGTTAGGGCGGGGTAGGTGAGTTAGGGTTAGGGTGTGGGTGAGGTGACTGTATGATAGTGACGGACCTTAGGATTAGGGTTTGGGTTAAGGTAAGTGGATAGTTAGTGGTGTATGTATAGTTTAGTGTAGGGTTAGGTGTAAGAGTTTAGGTGTATATGTGTGGATTGCTATTTGTTTGGTGTGCTTGTGTTGTATGTATGTGTTTTGGAACAGTGAATTTTTTCCCTAGGAAAAAATTTGCTGTTCTGTATGTTCGATGTTTTAAATTTTCGATTAATAGGGTTCGATATTAGAACACTCGAAATTTTGAAAGTTCGGTGTTCTAATATAGACCCCAAATTAATAGATGTCTTGCAATGGTGTTTAATGGCCCAACAGTGAGTACTACCATATTGAAGTATTCATGCCTCCCCAAACTGTACAAAGCACTGACTGCTTGCCAGAAGTATACAGCATAGTATGGCAAATCCTGCCACTTCATAAAATTAAATGAGATTCTACCTAATAATCACTGAAATCAAAACTTACTGTTACATCTTTATAACATGTTTTCCTCCCTGAAATAGGGGATATGCATCCACCTTACCTCTATTACTTTGTATCTCCTTATAAAAGGAGGAATATTTATAAATATTGCAGCCTTAGACATAATATACATTTCTTTACATTTCAAATTCTAATATTTCAAGGGGCAAAGCTGTGATCCTTGTATTATTATTATTATTATGTATCTCAAATAAGCACTTGTTCCCTATGAACTGCAGCAATCATGTCATAATACAGCATAGAAAAGCTGCTATCCCTATTCCACTCACAGAAGTGCTATTCTCTAAGGATATAGAATCAAAAACTCCTGCTATAATCGTTTCCATAAGCCAGATTCATTGGCATAGAAGGATAAAGACATGATTATGACCCAGACAACACAAGTCTGATTAATGGCTCATTCCCAAATGTTCAGTCTAAACGCGTATAATTGTAACGCCAACCTACTAATGGAAAAAGGTTCGGTCGCCCGACTTTTTCCTCGTTGTCGCACAACTGTTTCTCCGTGTTAAAGCGAAAGAGTCAAATAGCACGGGACTAAGTGTGCGCTTTTAACGGATCTCCGCTTATCATTAAACTCCTTTAAACGTTGAGTTTTAAATATACTACCCTAATTAATAACCTGGGGCAACGAGATCTTACATCTCCTGCTGTTTTTTTTTAAATTGTGAATGTTTAGCGAATGGGTAATATATGACAGCTTATCTCCGTTGCTTATTTTAATTGCTTCTGTTTAAATCAAACCATTCACTTATATACCATTTAAAAAAAGCAAACTTAAGCAGCAACGGAGATGCTACGCCTCTGATGTGCCTCGTGCCCCAGTGCTCTACATAACCGCGAGGGTACGCAGTACATCAGGCTGAAGGAGAGCATACCAGACAGCAGCAGCAGAAGAATTATTATTATTATTATTTATTTTTTAAGATAAGTAATTATCGTTTTCTACAATAATACTTATTTATAATGGTGTGGTCTCGAACCACGGTTGTCTGTCTTTGGTTTGGTCCCTAGGGACCAAACGGTGGCCAACCTCGTGTCTTACCACCCCCGGCCTGGGTTATTGCTATAGTCATATGTTGGAACTTGTATGGATATGATGGACACTCCTAACCCTGGATGAGGGAGATCACATGGGCTGTCTAATGCCATAAAGTTTCAGAGGAGGGAAAATGGTGCAAGGTTGGCCTAGGAGTAGGCATTTGTCCACCAAGCCTCTGTGCTGTATCTCTTACTGTAAATGCATGAAAGCATACACTCACATGAGAGATATATGGAATAATGGTTTCCACTGTGATTCAAGTTGCCCATTCCCTTCCAAGGAATGGGGTTAAGACTTAAACATGTGCTCATTGCTGGGATGCCAAGGAGTGGACAAAATATCCCTTATCGCTGCCCGAAGGACAGCTGCAGCACCAATGGATGCTGTCATGCTAGAATGAATGAATGAGTGAACATAAAAGGGAACATAAAAACTATACTTAAAAACAAAAATCTATTCCATACTGTAGGATCTCTGTCTACTGGGAAGTGGCCTTATACAAAACTTTCATGGATTGAAATCATTTCCTGTTACAACTGAGAGAAATAACACAAGTGACAGAGTGGCCCTGATGATTTTCTCCCCAGACTGCAGCTCTAACAGCAGGGCAGCAGTAACCACTTCCTGACAACAGACTCAGTCTTGACTGTTTTCAAGGTAGTCATTTTCTGTTGTCAGTGGTACACCAAAACCTTAAGTTTCTGTAGGTGAGCGGTTGAATATATATATATATATATATATATATATATATATATATATATATATATGATTTTTAATTCTTTCCCTAAAAAACAATTTTACTACCCCCAACACCCTTTTTCATTATCTCTTGCCTAAAATGTTATATCTACATTTAAACATACTCTGTAAAACTGACACTTACTACCTGGTTTGTAGTAAACACTGACAAAAAAGAAACATTTTTACTTGCAAACTATTAAATCCATATGTGTGTGTGTGTGTGTGTGTGTGTGTGTGTGTGTGTGTGTGTGTGTGTGTGTGTGTATGTGTCTATATATATATATATATATATATATATATATATATATATATATATATATAAAATATCTAACATGGAAATGTACCCCTTTTCTACTGTTGTACAACCTCGGAGTTGGTAGATATAATTAGCAGGGTATGTAGAGGGTGCAGGGGTGTTTGCCCCTTTATTAAAAATGCTTTCAATATTTCTCATTTTAGATATTTTGGCTTTCAGTCTTTTCAGTCCTATGCCATAGATCCACTTATATAAATATATGATTCTCTCTCTCTATATATATATATATATATATATATATATATATATATATATATATATATGCATATTTTATATATATATATATATATATATATATATATATATATATATATATATATATATATATATATATATGTGTGTGTGTGTGTGTGTGTGTGTGTGTTTACCATCATAATGTCAGCAGGCACGTCCCCAAATGTGCACATGGTTGAACCGTTTCTGTGAATTCCATACCGCCGACACATCAGAAAGTCAAACAAAACAGAGAACGCCAGCATTTACGACTGCTCCATACCTGAAGCAAGTGATACCATGGGTCTCAAAGGGGACAATATTTTGTGATTTGGAATAGTGACATTAGTGGTTTTGAGGAGTCGCAGTTTGGAGTTTGTGGAAGTTGTTTCGACGATGTGCCTGCTGACATTATGAAGGCAAACTATATATATATATATATATATATATATATATATATATATATAAATATATATATATATATATATATATATATATATATATATATATATATATATATATGTGTGTGTGTGTGTGTGTGTGTGTGTGTGTGTGTGTGTGCGTGTTTATGTGTGTATGTGCGTGTGTTCATACATGGAGTGATATATGCAGACATATGACATACTGTGTTATGGTATGTTATGTTGTGTAGTTTGTTGGTCTCAGGCTGATCTTTGTCTTAGCATATCCATCTGAGCATCTTGGTTCTCGAATTACACATGAATTAAATCTATAGCCCTATTAGATGTTTGAACTTACATTTTTTCTTCTGCTTAGATCCTTTTCATAGCACTTTTGAGTTGCATGGTTAGCTTATTCTGAAAGCTCTCACCCACCCGCAAGTCCTCAGGAAGATCATAGTGTCTTAGCCCCACCTTATGGCTATTTGTAAAATATGCAATGGACTTAAAGCAGAAAGGAGCACTGTCAGTAAAAGCCTTATACAAAAATGTAAGCTACACACAGTCTGGCTGATTGTTAAATTATGTATTTTTTATTTTAGATCCCATGTTATGAAAGTACTTTTATTTATAGTTTTGCCTAGGTATCATGATGATCAGAAATGTATGCATGTATAGTATATTAGCAAAAATGTTACATATATATTTTTATCACTACTCTTAAGAAGATAATTCATAACTTTAAAAATAAGTCACTACATTTACAAGGTGATAATAAAAATGTAGTTGTGTTAAAGGAGTTGAAAAACTGTTAAACATTAATGAAGTTACAAGAGAATTCTGAACTGCATAGTATTCCATCAGAGTCAATGTTTTATTACATATTTGCACATAATACATTTTAACACATGATTTCTGCTACTTTTCCAAGCAAATGTCAGAGTAAATGTTGAAGTTTCATAAAAATGCCAGTAAAAAAAATCAGTGACATCTTGCTTCTGAGGCACAGTGTCCGTGTAGCATTAGTGAGAAACTAGAAGTGACACAGCGAAGGTTTAAGAAGGTAATGATGACCATTAGATGACTATCATGGTATGTTTCAATACAGATAGATTTTATTGTTTTGGATAGCATTACAACACATTTTCAGCACATCTTGTTTCTGATTGGTCTCTTTGGATAAGCTCAGAGAAAAACTTAGACTTTTTACTTGAAAGTGAGTTTTATTTAATGGCTGTAAAGTTACCTTTTAGGACATTGAACTCTATTATTGCCAGGGTTTGACAAATAAAAGGCTTAGTTTCTAAGGCCAGGATTTACAGATGTTTAGTGCCCTGTGCAGTGCAAATTTTTGTGGGTAGCGGCACCACAGATGGTGTGAGATATTCATAGACACCAATTGTGTGGTTATGCAAAAAAACAAAATATCTCAATATTCAGTGCATATTGATGATGTGTGCATACTAACACAGAAATAAGGAAGTCCATGCAAATGATTCAGATGTCGTATACAAATGATAGTACCCAGAATAAAAGACAGATTCAGAAATTTATAATGTGGCCATGTTTCTCCATGGTGCATGCCCATTTTTGTTTAGACTGAGAATTATGGTGGTACATGAGGGTTGTGATTCTTGTAGCAGTAGCAGCAGTTATATCTCAACAACATATGGTAATCATCCCCATCAGAGACAGTGCCCACAATGTTGCAAGTTGCAGACATCCATGTCAGTGGAGGAAGTATAGACAGTGCCCAAAATAACACCAGCTGTCTGACCAGCAGATTATGGACTGTTTCCATGTGGACATGGAGACTGTTAGGGACCTTGTAGAGCTGTGTTGTCCACAAGCAGAACTGAGGGAGTATGTATGGTATACACATTCATGTGGATCCTACAGTATTGCTCTGCTACAGGGAGCTTCTAGTAAACTACTAGAGACACGTTAGGAATTGTGCAGTCTTCAGCCTCACGAATCTTAAACTAATTCCTCATTTCCACAGGACTGCAGAGAACAGAAATAACTCTGTGGGAATTTTATTACAGTGTTCAGTTCACTGAGGTCCTATAAGTCATAAATTGTATGCAACGTGCCATCAGGATCCCAGCTTATCCAAATATCCTGTTGTATATCTACAGGAAGGGCTTCTACCCCTTAACTGACAGGTTGTCTGTAATTCCCAGGATATTATTTATAACATGTATCATCTGTGCATTTCCCATGATTCTCACATCTAGCCATGTCAAAACAAATACCAAATGTTGCTGTGATGGGATTTCCCACAGGGTCCTCTATTTAATAGGCACACACACATGCACACACGCACACACGCACACATGCACACACACACACACACACACACACACACACACACACACACACACACACACACACACACACACACACACACACACACACACACACACACACACACACACACACACACACACACACACACACACACACACACACACACACACACACACACACACACACACACACACACACACACACACACACACACACACGTAGTATGCAAGTCTGGAAAAAATCAAATATAATGTATTGTCTTTTGTGTGTTGCTGATATGCCAGATGTGCCCTAGAGCCGTGGTTGGTCCACAGCACCCAGACAATGCTAGAAATGTCTTGTAATGTAGGGCATTCTGAAATGTCTAATTTTTATTTAATTGTGTTATTTATTTAACATTTGTTAACCAAGAAAGTACGACTTGACACAAAGCCAATTTTCACTGGAGGCCTGGGGAGAAATGCTCCAGATGCATGCAATTGTAACGTATTGGAAGAAGTGTTTAACCTACTCAAATGATGCTTGTGCATGTAGTCAGACCCAGATCATGGTCTAGTGGGGCCCTCTGCAGGGTAATGGATCAACCCCCTGGCTCCCCACAGGGTATGTTAGTTATGAGGTTGCTAAAAAGTTATGTGGAGAAGTATGTTAGTTAGGAAATGTTTACTAACTCCATTACCTAACACCCATACACATCCAGCCTTTAACATGAAAGTTTTAGCAGAATTTAGAGAATTAATTATTAAAAACATTCAAGAATACTGGGGGTTTGGCTAGTGATTGGGTGCAGAGGGAAGCCATAACTATATCCAAGGCAACCCAGGTTCAATTAGTAGCTTAGGCATCTGAGGCACTGTCAGGAAGAGAAATGTGTGCCCATCCAGGAGGGGATGTGGTCCACTGAGAAGAGTAACCCTCATATGTTGATGACAAGCTATGTTAAGAGCAATGGGGTCATATTAATAAAGGTGGGTGGAAAAATTGCATGCCTCCTGTTTACACCCTAAATGCTAATGACAAAATGATGTGAATAATAAAATAATTTTTGAGTTAATGACTTAATGTTGACTTAAAATTAAGTTTGATCCTGCATCCTGCTCAGTGGTATATAGGAATGGATTCCTGACTCTGACCCAGACGACCCAAGTTGGAATAGCAGTTTGGGAACCCAAGAAGTGATGCAGGAGGCTTAGAACTGAGAAGCTTATATCTACTTGCTCATTCTTGGGAGTGAGTCTGGGCTTTAATGTTGACTTCAAATTAAGTTTGAACCTACTCAGTGGCATATAGGAATGGATTCCTGACTCTGACCCAGAAAACCCAAGTTTCATTAGCAGTTTGGGAGCCAGAGGAGTGGCAGGAGGCTTGGAATTGAGTAGCTTATATCTGCTCGCTTATTCTTGGAATTGAGTCTGGGGTTCTGCTTACAGTCAAAGCACAACTTGTTGGTGGCCAGGCATGTTTCATTGGCTTCAGGCAGACCACCATTCATTTGCAAGCTAAGGAAAATGAGCAAGTTCACATCAGGGGTGGTGATCCCCACAATGGCTTAGTTGCTTTGATCAGTTGGGGTCACTCCTTCTCTGCATACCAAAAAATCTTAAACCCTGCACAGGTAAATGATGTCCTCCCTCAAATATTGTCCCTCTTACAGGGGTAATGGCAGTCTTAAAAATGTACACCTCCAAGACTGTTCTCATCCTGGAGGAAGGAACTCACCTACAAGATCACTTCACGATTTGACCACCCCCCATCCACTTATAAGCTATGGGGGGAAAGGGGAAAGGTGAATGACAAGGCAGATGGGGAACACAGGCAGGTATCAGTGGAAGGAGGTTGTGAGGGACAAGGAGTTAAGTTTGATTTGTTTTTTTACTTGGAATTGTACTTCAGCAATGCCTGATAATGCTGGTTAGAAATATCAAGCATCATTAATCTTAAGATAATCACTGTCTGTGGCAAGAAATGTATTTATTAGTGAATACAGTTAAGCAATGTTAATAGGAAGAAAATTATATAGCTGCACATATGAATGCATGTTTTTGATGTTGCTTTGACTCTACAACAATAAGGATGTTATTAAAGCATTTTAATTTATTATTTATTTATTTGTTTACATTTGTTGACCGGGAGTGTCCGACTGGACGTAGGTCCATTTCCAGCGGAAGCCCGGGGAGAAAAGCTCCACAGTTAAAATAAACAGACAGTAGTTACATTGGATTACATAGCAATTAACAATATAACATAGCAATTACTTACAACATATTTACAGATGAAGAACACAGTACATCAGTAGACAACTAGAATCTTTATCTGTGAAGTACATAACAGACATTAACAAATGTTACAATAAGAAGTTCCTGCTGTATAATAAGTACTAGGATTATGAGCATCTGAGCTTGCTATAATCAAGGTAGTTAGTGGAGTAGAAAGAAAGGTAGTGGTTGGATGGGGTGGGTGATTTTAGAGTGGGAGTTGCAAGGGCATAGCCAGCATGTTTTTAGGTGCGCTTTTAGTAAAGTTTTGAAGTGGGTGCATGATGGTACAGAGGTAATTGTGGGTGGGAGGGAGTTCCATAATTTGGCTATGGTCCAAGAGAATAGTGCTTCACCAGCAGAGTTATTGGCTTTAGTGATCTGCAAGTGATTTTTGTTGCTGGATCTTAGTGGTCTGGTGGTGCGATAGGGTTGGATAGGGTTGGGTTAATAATAACAATGTATGTCCATGTTACACAAAGTTGAGTGAAGTGAGAACTGTATATAATAAATAGCTATATCTGTATATGATAAATAGTTTCTTTATTTACTGGTGTTATATAACTAAACTATTATACAGAGATTTGGTGAGTTAATAATGCGTAAGTGAAATACTAGCAGCTCTGAAAGGCACTGTAATGAAGATTAAGTGCTTCATTACTCTTTAAATCTGTATTAAACTTTTTCTACAGTTAACTGTTTGATTGATAATTTATCTAGATGGCCTCATAAAAACATGAGATTTTATCTGATTATTACTCCTGGAAGGATTTGTTAATCCGAGGTACTATAACGAATAACAATAAAGTACTGTCATGCAGTTTACCTCAGATGGCTAAGGCTATGAGGTACTAATGAGCTTTATCCTGTCATTTTGAGTTTGATTCCTTCAATTTCCTCTTGTGAACTACGTGATTTTGAGCAAGTCATTTTACCCGAAAAGGGTTGTTTGTTTCCAGTGGGATTACCCAGTTAAATAAATAAATATTGCATCCATTCGCACAGTTTACTGATTTGTTTTCAGTCTGTTTGGAGTTGCTTAGTATAACACACTGCTGTATGATGATGTCTGCATACCGAATACAAACCCATGCTTTAATTATTAGAATATAGACTTAAAAAAATAAATGACTGTGACCTAAGTGACTATTCAGCATTCAGAAGGGATTGTGTTAATAAAGAGGTAGAACCCCAGAAAAACTATACTAATCTACTAATCATGGAACTAAATCCACGTTTCAAAAAAAGCTAATTCTGCATATCTCTTTTAATCATTAAGCAGCTAAGTCTTTCTATCAGTCCATTAGTTATTTCTGACCCACAAGTGAACAAAATGTAACTGTGTTAAAAAAAAGATATATAACTCCATGCTGTGAGTTTTGGCTGTAACAGCATTGCATTGCAGACTCAGAACATTTCAGAATAGCTCCAAAAGTCAGTGTCTGTTATGTGGTCCTCAGTATGACAATTAAGCGATAGTCCATGACTGTGTGTGGGTATATCAGGCTTTACCCACAGTTGGTATGGGTTGATCATGAAGGAGAAGCCCAAGTGATTACACAAAGCCAACCATGAGTAAATCCTGCTATACACCCGAGCAGGAGTGGATTATGCAATCATATTATTTACGAAAGATTGCGTACCTTTCTTAAATGATGTGATTGTATAATGGCACTACAATGTTCTTCTGCTCGCTGGCTTGCAAAGTAATGTGCTGTAATGTATCTGCTATATACATCGGCACGCTTGCAGAGTACACCATTTTTTACAAGTAACATTATGGGGAAGGCAGTGTTATGGTAGCATTCTCACTTTTGTTTTCACCCTTGTCCTTGATTATGTTTGGGCTGTTTTACTCAAAAGTAAAAAAAAATGGTAGAAAAACCTTTATGGATTTTAAAAATATGAGAAGGCATAGGGTGGAAATATGAGGAAAATCAGGGATGATATGCAAATCTGTCGACAAATGACGGGTATAATTATGGTATTGCCATGTTAAGAATTTTGTAGAACGTTTCTGTTTTACCTCATATTTTGTTCTGTCCATTGCAGACTATGCCTCAAAGAATTAACAAGCATGTATCAATGCAAAGTCTGGCCACTAAATAACAGCTGAACAGCTAGAATCTTTTGCATTGGTATATGCTCAATTTACAATGGGCATGCTAGCTGGACTCTTCATTTTGCATGTGCATTTTTGAATAGTAATTTGTCTTTATTGTATAATAATCAAGAAACTGTTCAGGTAAGTGGTGTTTAGATTGCATATGTTACTAATGGGTTTTGCTGTTGTCTTCAGTTGTTGCTTTGCTCTTACTGATGGAAAAATGTCTAGCTATGTCTTCAAATGGCACTGAAAGTTCATCCATGCAGCTAATAATCCAAAGTCCAATAAGGAGTGAGGTGACCTTGTAGAATGTCCTTTCCACATGGCTGAATTGTGGCCTCTTGCAATGATACACCCTAACCACTTCTGGATATTGTTTCTGAATGCTGACTTTAGAGGCATTTCAATTTGAAGTGCATCTGAGAAGAGAAAGAATGAGACATCTTTACTGTCTGTGACTTGATTCTAATAATCTATAACCTCTGAAAGTAGAAAAGTTAACATGCTGATGTTCAGAAGTAGTTTGGAAAGTTGGGTGGTGGCAAGCCATCAGCTGCAAACAGCAGCTTTCTAAATCATTCCAAGAGATTAAAATGTAATCAGGCCATGCGTACAACGTATGTATTTTGAAGCTTGAGATTAGAAAGTTGTTGCAATTACATTCTCTAAGCTAAACAAATTAACATTCTAACATTAATTTATTATCTGCTTGCAAGATAAGAAAACAGAAACACATTTGCATCATTACCATTCAAATTGGCAATATAAATTATACTTGTTTTTTTTCCATAGCACAGAGTTTATGATGCTCACATAAAACCGAGAATAGATAGAGAATAGAGTAGTCCAGTGGCATAGAGGGTAAAAATGTGACTACAGTCCACCTGACCTGGGTTTGTTTAGTGGCATAAGTGACTGATGGAGTGGCAGGAAGGGATGAACATTACCATCTGGAAGGGCAGTCATGGAAGCATTCCCCTCCCATAATGATCCCTAGTGGAGGCCAGGTATATGAGAGGCAGACATAGGGTTGGGGACATTTATTTTTTATTTATTTTTATTTTACATTTGTTGACTGGGATAGTCCGACTGGATGCATGTCCATTTTCAGCGGAGGCCCGGGGAGAAAAGCTCCAAGGGTAAGCAGATACAGCATTACATATTGCAAACAGACTATTTGCAGAGATTACATAAGTAAGCAAGTTAAACAAGTTCCACAGGTTACAGTTAATCCTGAGCGCAAGTCAGGATTAAATTAAATTACACGGTAAACTGGTTAACAGATTTTTACACATTCTAGAGAGAGTTAGCCAGGCTTGATACAGTGACACGGCCAGTTAAGTGACAAATGTTGTTTGAGTCTAGTTTTAAATTGACCTAAGGTGGAAAGTAAGGTAATATCAGCTGGAAGAGAGTTCCAGGATCTACTTACAGAGTTTGCAAAGAGAGAATCACCAGCTGTGTTATTCATTTTGCTCGTCTGAATTAGTAGTTTGTTAGAGGATCGAAGTGGTCGAGGATTGTTATAGGGGGTGATAATATTTTTAAGTGCAGGAGTATTGTCCGGATTATAGAGGATTTTATAGGCCATAATCAGTTGGTTATACTGGATTAGGCTGGGTAGTTCAAGCCACCCAAGCTGATTTAGATTGATGCAATGATGTGTCCTAAAAGGCAGCCCAGTGGCAAATCTGGCAATGTGGTTGTAGCAAGTTGAGAGCTTGTTAAGGACAGTCTTGTATAAATTTGAGAGTAGAGGGGATGCATACAGAAGGGTTGAAAGAAGGTGAGAGCGAGCTATGGCAATTTTAGCTGGAGGGGTTAGGAAGGCTTTTATTCTGTAAAGTGACCCTAGTTTTTTATTGATGGTTTTGATAGTTTGGTTAACATGTAGGTCAAATTTTAGATTATTGTCTATGATGACACCTAATAGTTTTGTAGAGGGGTCAGGGCCAGGGAGATTATTGTGCCATCATTTGATTTTATGGTAAAGGTGAAAGTGGTAGACCTACGTGTTGGTGAAAATAACAGCATTTTAGTTTTTTGGGGATTTAGGATCAGATGATGTTCAGAAAGCCAGTTTTCTATTATATTAAAGGTGGTCTGGGTAGCTGACCATAACTCTACTGGAGATGTGGTTGAGCAAATCAGAGTAGAGTCATCAGCATATTGGATACAGCTGACTTTTGGGATGACAGTATAAAGGTCGTTAATGAAGATGGAGAACAGCAAGGGCCCTAGTACAGAGCCTTGTGGTACTCCAAGGGTGTTAGGTAGAAAATTAGAGAGTTTGTTCTGCTAGAGGACACCCTGATGTCGACCATTCAGGTAGGATTTAAACCATTGAAGGGCTCCAGTATCTAGACAGAATGTTTGCAGGGTGTGGATTAAAAGTTGGTGATCAACCATATCGAATGCCTTGGAAAGATCCAAGAAGAGGGCTGAGGATATATAATTACTGTTGTGATTATGGTTTATGGTGTTGGTAAAGGCTAGGAGGGCTGAAGTAGTGCTGTGATGAGGACGGAAGCCATGCTGAGTGTCTGCCATAAGGTGATTCTGGATGAGGTGGTGCATGAGTTGTCTATGAATACATTTTTCCATAATCTTTGCAAGTGGAGAGAGTATAGCTATTGGCCTATAATTGGAGAATTCAGTAGAGCTACCTCCTTTGTGAAGTGGGATTACATAGGATATTTTCCAGATGGTGGGAATTTTAGCTTCTACTATGGTTCGATTGATTAGTATTGAGATGGGGTAAGCAATAGCATCAGCTGATTTTTATAGGTACTCGGCAGGGAGTTGATCAGCAGAAAGTGTAGTGGGTTTTAATTTTTTGATCAAGGTACGCATAAGTGAAGTGGCGACTGGTTGGAAGCTGAACGCGAGTAGATTTCTAGGGGTGCTACTTTCAGTACCAGGGGAGCTAGGAGATAGTTGGCTAGCTAGGGCTTCAATTGTCTCAGTAAAGAATTGGTTAAAACTATCTGAAACATCTTCAGGGGTTTTATCAATAGTAGCAGCAGGGATTGGGGTTGAAGTTTGTCCAGGATGTAGTAGATTATTTAAACCTGCCCAAAACTTCTGAGGGTTATTTTGATTTACTGTCCGTAAATTACAGTAGTATTGTTTTTTGTCTTGTAAAATTGATTTTTTTTTGGTTTTGTTCCTGGATTGCCTGTATTTAATGTGATATTGAGGGTCTTTAGAAGAACGCCATAAAGCCCATGCTTTGTTTCTAAGGGTAATTTTGTGTTTAGACTCTTTAGAAAGCCATGGCACAGTTTTTGCCTTGGTTCTCTTTGAACAAACAGGTGCATGCAAATCAAGGATCTCAAGGAATTTGTTGTTAAAGTATGCTACTGCTTCCTCTAAGGGGAGGTGTTTTAGAATAGACCAATTACATGAGTTTAGTTCTTGTTGGAATTTGGCAGGGTCAAAGTTGTTATTGTTTCTAACCTTTCTGAGTAAGGGTTGTTGGGAATTAATGGTTTTGTGCTTAATTACACATGTGAGAAGGTGATCGCTTAGGCCATCAAGGAGGGTACCAGAGGTGTATAGTTGAGGGTGACTATTTATGAGTACCCAGTCAAGTATACTTTCTTTTTGGTTGGGTTTACCCATCCTGGTAGAGGTGGATATAATATGTGTAAATGCATGCAGGTTAATATGGGTGGTTGGGGATTCTGAGGAACAGGTGCCCCAGTCTATGTTAAAGTCTCCAAGTAGTAGGGTTTCTTGGGTTTAGTGACATGAGAGCCAGTGCAGGATATCTTCAAATGTAGATATATTATTACCTGGGGGAATGTACCTACAGATGATATTAATGCATTTATTTTTATTAAGTTGCAATTTGGTGGCAAGAATCTCTGAGTTATTAATCTGAGGTGGTTGTATTACATCTATGGTGACATTCAACTCAGATTTATAGAGTACAGCTACCCCACCCCACCCCCTTCCTCAAAGCACGATCCAGCCTGTGTATGTTGTGCCCAGGTGGTAACACGTCATTGTCTTTAGTGTTAGGTTTTAACCAGGTTTAAGATAAACAAAGAATCTCAGGGGAGTGGACATCCAGAAGTGCATGCAAGTCATGTACCTTGTTATTAATGCTTCTAATATTGAGATGACAGACTAGGAGAGAGTTATTATTGATTGACTGACATTGATTGAAGTGCTGTGGAGGTAGGGCAATATAGCAGCATGTTCCCAATGCACATTCTCCTCCTAGAAGAAAGGGAGACTGCAGGTGGTGGGTGCAGAGGATATGCCATCAGGAAAAAAATGCTGGACATGTTGCTGTGGTGGTGAAATTTGGGTAAAGCATGTATAAAATGCAAACAACTCACATGTGTATCCTTTTATATTTACAGATAGATATGCTTGACATATGGGGAAAGAGGAAGAAGTTCTCCCAGACAGACAATGGCATCCTGCTGCAAACCCTCTGTGAGAATTGACAGCATATGCTCTGAAACATTAGATCAGACTGGGTCTTTTGGGACCATGTCAGGCTGCTCCTTGTGAAGAAATGAATGCAGTTAGCAACCACAACAGAACATATGATCAGGTTCAGAGAAGGGTCACTGACATAATTGTGCATGCAATCACCAAACAACCCACCTAGCACAGTAGTGAAAGAGCACATGTTGGTGTCTAACAATAGGGTCACTATTAACCAATGTAGAGGAGTTCCTGGCATCTCTGTCTGGGAGAACTAACAGTATCATGTATTCATATTAGTATACTTGACCTTGGTGCATAATTGCACTGAGCACCTTGAGTGTCAGTTCGTGATGCCTCAGGTGGGTATTACTTAATGTGTGAGACAATCTGTACAACTTGACTGACTCTGACCCTCACAAACAATGAACATGACAGGCACATCATGACTACAGCTACAGCAGCATTCTGCTCAGAGTATGTTAACTTTAGACTTTGCATAACGATGTTTTAGAGGTTTACCTACAATGTGGGTTTTGGTGAAGAAGGCGTTCTTGTACTTGCAAATTCTTATGTGCTTACTTATGTGCTTTCACAGGTTTTGCCTTGTCAGGTTTCTAAACTGTGGATAGTGGCAGATTATAATATGGGTGGGAGGTCACCTGGGGGGCACCACCAGCAGCAAAAAAGAAAAAAAAAGTAGATAATAGATTGTTTTTCTCTGTGATAAGCTAAGCATGCATATGTTGCTGCTGCACTGGCCAGCCCTCAGCAACTATGTCATTTGTTTTACAAATAGAAATGAACAAACTACAAGGAAACATTTCAGTTAATGTGCTCTGTGACTGACACCATCATTTGGCTTTCTCCAAAAATACACTTCTTTCTGTCATAAGGTGTAATTTGCAACCCACTGGATCACCCAAAGCTTACTTAGTCAAAGGATATTTGTTTTGACTGGTGTAAGCTGGCATGCACTGGTATTGAAGACAGTCTGAAGGACAATCAGAGTAAAGCATACAATTAGTGGAATTTGGAAGTGCCTTTACTTTATCTGTACTATTAGTGAACACAAAGTCAGTAATAGTACCTGAAAGACTCATTCACACAACCTGAACAGTGTGAGTTACAAGTTACAATAAGCATTCACTGCAAATGGGTAGCAGCAGTCACTGTATCCCTTAATGGCAAGTTTGCTATAGGTAAATAAATTATGAAATGTTATATTTACTAAAGAAAAGTCTGAAATATAATCAAAATAAATTATATGGGTATGGCTGTTTTATTCCTCACTGAAAATTATGAGCAACTGCAGTATAGGCAGGGAAGTTGTGACCTAGCCATTAATCAATATATTCTGTAACCCCAGCCCTAACATTAAATTAAGTTTAAGTAGGTATCCTTCATGATGCTACTGCATTTCTAACATAAAAATAAATGCATGCGTGCATGCACCACACACACACACACACACACACACACACACACACACACACACACACACACATACACACGCACACACTCACACACACACACACACACACACACACACACACACACACACACACACACACACTCGCACACACATGCATACAAGTACACACACACACACACACACACACACACACACACACACACACACACACACACACACACACACACACACACACACACACACACACACACACACACACATGCACACAAACACGCACACACACACACACTCGCACACACACACACACACACACACACACACACACACACACACACACTCGCACATGCACATGCATACAAGTACACACACGCACACACTCACACACAGACACACACACACAAACTTGCAATAAATTTGTCATTATTAATCTATGATTTGTATTCACTTGATTCTTGTAAGCCTGAATGATATAACTCTCAAATGTTACTAATTTTGCCTCATATTTTACACTATCCCTTGTAAAATGTTTTGATTTTCTGGTAAAGCACTGAGGACTATAAGAAGTCAGTAATGCCAAACATTAGGATTTCATACACCTTTATTCTTCAGAAAATGCATGTTGATGTAAAACTGATTGTTAAATTTTCAAGTGAATTAGAGTAAAACTATCCCTGATTGCAGACCGTTATCCCCTATTACATTTGACTTTTTCATTAATTCCTAAGCAAATAAGATGAGAGGTATGCCAACTAGTAATGCCTGAGTGAAGCTGAATGTGCAATACACTGTGCTGAGCTGTGTGCACAATAGTGATAAATATTATATAACATTAAATATTTTTTCAAAGCAATTATAAAAGCATGCTTTTTATTAATACAAGGTTTTGAAATAATGTTTTTTCTATATCTTAAATACAAGGTGAAATAAATGTTTCTTTCTAAAAAGCAGAAATGTACGCATGAACTGCAAGGCTTGAGCTGCAGAGTTAAGAATAGACAATGTGCTTAAGCACGCATAAACTACAGAGTTAAGAATAGATATAATGTACTGAAGCATTCATCTATGTGTAAGACACCTGCAAAAATAATTTCTGATGAAACATGCTTAGTTTAGCTTTACTGTAAATATGTTTGAAAATGGTTCATGGAAGAAAAGAATATGTCTGTTTTGACTTGTTTGTTAAGACGTGGTTGTGGGCCAAATATAACGGTAAATGGCATCCTGTTATAATAATATTTGGAACATACAAAGAGGGAAGTTGTTCAAAATAGAATAACAGGGACTTTCTGTAAGTCTTCAGATGCAGAGATGAAGAAAAATAACCAAAGATGACATGGAACGGAAATCAGTCATGCAAACCGCAAGGACACTGAAAAACAACATCTGCTGCTATGAAAAGTGTATATAAACTGGACATTGCTTGCTCTTCTCCAGAGCCGTATTGATCAAGTGTGCATTGATCCTAGGCACATCACAGTTCATGAGAAGCCAAGACTTTATTCTAGCTATGTTATAATAGAATTGAAATAACTCAGCTAGACTAACTGCTTGGCAATATTTTGTATTCTACAATAAACAATAACAGATGCAGTAGTACATTGTTCATAGGTTCATAGGTAGGTACTAGGCTATCGACCCTGGGGCCTATACAAGCCCAGCCAAAAAGGTACCCTGGCTTTTGCCACCCAAGAAAATTATTTTCCTGTGCCACTGTCGAGCAGAGCCACAGAGGTCATCCCTGGGGTGAATTTCCTATTTCCCATCCAATCATCAAGATTTTTTCTTGAAGAGTGCTAGTAAGGAGCTTTGTTTGATATAGATAGGTAGTTTATTCCAGAGTATGGGAAGTCTCTGGGACAGGAATCAATCCCTCCAGCATGTTCTGTTTATTGTGGTGACCACTTCTGCCATTATAAATAATTTAACACTGGTGAGAAAGCTTGGCTGTGACCTTTTATATCCATTACCAGCAGTTATTTTTCATTTGGCCATACTTTCTATGTCAGTTTAACAGGTTGACAGTTTCTAGTGCTTCTTTTCTGTGGATCCTGAGTTACACCATTGTACCTGTCCTGCGATGTTCCACCATCAATTTATCTGTTGAGGGAAACCATCTTTTTCCAGAGTAACTTCAGCCTGATCACCTGTTCGTCATCTGCAAAAAATATGGTAAATTCTTCACAGTTATAACATGGAAGCCATTAGAGACTTGAGCTTGAAATGCCCACATTCTGTACAAGTAGATTTACATGATACTCCAGACAAGGTATGGTCTCATTTAGAAGCATGGTTTGAATCTTCTATGTCAGACACAAAATGTAAATCTGGAATTTTTAATGTATAGAAATTAGATAACAGTTGTATCTGTAAATGGATAAATGTCTATGCTCAACATATGACAAAGTCTAAAGCAATTCAAAAAGACTGTCTTTTATGTGGCAGTAAATTTCCAAAATGTTGTCACAAGAGTCTAGTATGTAAGCCATATAAAAAGATATATCCTGTTTTGTCACAGGATATGTTTGATTCTAGTGTTGCTAGTTCCTCAGATATAAAACAGTTACGTGAACCTTCTGCAGTCATGCCTTTATTAGATATAATGCAAACTGTCACTGATTTTCTTGCACATCTGCAGGCCTTACCTATATTTGACATAGTAGACATGTATGAGGTCTGTTGTCAGGAATGGAATGAGTTACATGACAATGTTACTGATACCAAAAAACAGGATGAAGATCTGAAACTAATTCAACAAACTTATAGAACAGGTCTTGCAAATGCACAAGACCATCAGTTAAGAATAGATATAATGTACTGAAGCATACAGCTATGTGTCAGACACCTGGAAAAATAATTTCTGATGAAACATGCTTAGTTTTGCTTTACTGTAAATATGTTTGAAAATGGTTCATGGAAAAAAAGAATATGTCTAGTCTGACTTATTTGTTAAGCTGCCGACTTACATTTCCAACTTTACATCTAACACTTTGTAGATCTAACCTGACATACCCAGTGGAAGTAAGGCAGTCTGCAGTGCTGTTGCATTTTCCTTCTCCCAACCACTAATCATTCAAAGTTGCAATCCATTAAAAACAAACATTGAGGGAGTGCCTGCACTATCTTTATATCTCCTACCGTACATGGATCCATTTATTTGGGATTCAGCAGTTCAAATGAGTTCACACTTCATTTGCATCTTCACTGTGCTAACAGCCATGAATCTACACCATATAAAAAGACAACTGTGTAGCTAGGCAAACTGCTGGTGAAGAGACTTATTTATGTAGAGAAGACTGTAGATAATGCTATTTCTTCAGGATATACTGTATCTGTATAGAAGAGTACCGAACTTCAGAAGGTATGCTTTCATTTGGTCAGCTATATACTGCATATGCTGGAATGTATTTTAAAAAATCTGAAGCAAAGGTTTTTACACTTTTATCTGCATGCATTAGTTAGAAGTGCACTGATGGCATGGGCATGTTTGCCAAGGCATTTCAGAGGTATACATGATTGCCGATACATGAAAATCGAATGCTGTGTGATAAATTTGTACAAACGCTTCAGGGACATTTCCTTTGAGAACACTTTTAACATTTCAAATATTTTTTTTAGTAAATTCTTTTATTTTCCAGTTCTTTTTTGGGGAGAAAAGGTGAGTTACTGTTATGACACAAACAAGGATGTGTTGCACTTGTTACTCTCCTTGTTTTGCATCTTGTTGTTACTATTTCACATCCGTAGACTGTTGTGCATTTCTCCAGTGGGTAATACTGAGTGGCAACATTTTCTGTTTTATCTGGAATCAGTTATCCAGTATGTATGTATGTATGTGATACTTATATCTGTTAATAACTGTTAATAAACAGGACACGCTGGAGGGATAGATTCCTGTCCCAGAGACTTCCTATACTCTGGAACAAGATACCCATCTATATCAAGCAAAGTTCCTCATTAACACTCTTCAAGAAAAATCTTGATGAATGGATGGGAAATAGGAAATACACCCCGGGGATCACTTCTGTGTCTCTGCTGGAAAGTGGCAGAAGAAATCAACTTTCTTGGGTGGCGTAAGCCAGGGAATCTTGTTGGCTAGGATTATTAAGGCCCTTGGGCCAATAGCCTACTACCTACCTATGAACCTATGAACATATTGACATAGTGAGGCATACTATTAAACTTTTAAAAAGTGTTTTAACAACTTTTCATGCCCTACCTAAGGACAGTACAGAAGGACAGGAATGCCATCTGGAGGCACAGACTCAAATTGACATTCAAACTTTACAAAATGAAATTCATGCTTTAAAACAAGAATTGGATACAGCCCAACAAGATTTATTAAGGGCACAGACTACTGAGGTTAATCTGACCAAACAGTTAGAAAAAGCCCAACAAGATTTACTATGGGCACAAAAGAGACCAACTGACATTGGACAGGCTACAGCGGGAATGGCAGCAATTTCTCCTCCTGATATTTACCAACAGTCTAATTTATTGCAGACTCTGCCTCAGTGGCAAGACAAAAAAGGAATTTTTTTTCAACATGTTGGCATTTGAAGAATGGTTGACATACACTGTGGGGTCTACTTGGAATGATGTTTTGTGTAGATTTTTCTGCATTTATTCCCAAATGTTTAAAGTCATACATAGAAGCAGAGAAATGTGCTTGTGTGAGTGTGTGACAGTAGGAAACCCGTATGGCAGCTGTTCTTAAAGCTTATACTCAGGGTCAACCTTGACTCCTGAATTATTTGATTATTTTATAATAACCATTTCAGACAAGCTGATGGAACAAGTGGATTATTTTAAGCTAGCTTATCAGGTGGTCTATGGTAAAAATGATGACCAGATGAAATAAAACAGAGGTACAGCAAATGCTCATATAGACTGTGAAGATATGTGAGGGCTACCAGCATAGCTAGATAGAATTTGGTAGATAAGTCTGTCATTTGTAAATATTAATATAAGCCACAGGCTTGTTCTCTTAAATGGAAGAAAATTGTATTAAATATGGAACATCAAAAATGTAACAACAGTGCTGCTGGAAAAAAAAAGCTAATAATTCAAGCCTTGTGTATGACTGTTTGACCTCAAACTCAGATCCATGATGTCTGGATCAGCAGATTATTTCTATTTTTTGAGACCAGAGTTAATTGCTAGATTTTACATATATAATATCTTTAATTGCTGTGGTTTCCTGACCAGGTGCAAGATCAAAGCTATGTTGAACTATGAGTTTCTGTTAGCCTAGGAAACCAGAGAAGAATGATGTAATCTAAAATGAGTCAGCAGTGATGTATTATCAATTTAATAGACTGTCTCAGAGAGAGAGCATTTTGGATTTTGTCTAAAGCTGACAACAACTCACCAGTACTCTGCTTTTGCTCTATATGTAAGTTTATTTAGAACTGTGATTGCTCTTAGGAAAAGACAGAAAATAGTAAGTTTAGTCTAGCTGTTTTATATATTTATGTCGGAACTATACTACAGTATTATTTTAAGCATGTTCCTGTGGTGTCTGAACTCCTGACTACCACTGTGTAGTAAGAAGTATTGTCTTGTGTTTTGATTATTTATTATTAAATATTTTTAAAGATTTCAACTGTGGCTGTTTTGTGTAGAGATAAATTAAACTTTAGAGTACATTGCATGTATATAGTGATACTGTCCAAGCCACTCCAATTGCGTTAGCCCTGGGTCACACTTACTATTTGGATAATAATATTGCGCAATAATAATTGGTCACCCTTTGGTAAGGGCCTGTTTAGTAGCTGATATTAGTGGTTGGTGGTAGCTGGTACTATCTTATAGATTGGAAGGAAGGGGCATAGCTGGAGAACCTATGCCAGCCTTCCCCAGTTGTGTCTGTGTGTTTGTATATAACTCATATCTTAAAGTGTGTGTGTGTGTGTGTGTGTGTGTGTGTGTGTGTGTGTGTGTGTGTGTGTGTGTGTGTGTGTGTGTGTGTGTGTGTGTGTGTGTGTGTGTGTGTGTGTGTGTGTGTGTGTGTGTGTGTGTGTGTGTCAGCTATTTGGGCAGGGACATGAAGCACTAGTTCAACAGAGAGGATGCTGGAGGTGTTAGCTTGACCACTAGGCTGAGATATGTACCTTATAGCTGTGCCAGTGAGGAGTCTTATTGGGTATCTGGAGAGAAAGGGAGTAACCAGCCCCAGACTGACTGTGATCTCTGTGTGCTCTTAATCAAAATTGTACTTTACTGTTTGTGTATTTGTTATCCTTCCCAATGTGGACGACCTTCACTTGTGTTAGTTTTGAGGACTGAGGCTCCTTGATTACTGGGCCAGTGCATGGGTGTCACATATTAATTGGTGGCAATGGTGGGATATCCACACCAAATATTAATTGGTTGGCAATTGGCTTGTAGTGGTGTGGATAGTGAATTCCTGTAGCTTGTGTACAGTGATCATGTGAATGCGTTTTTGTACATTAAATCAGCCATGCAATGAATATTCAGAGTTCAGATCATAAATGTTTTATTTATTTTGTTTGCTTAGTTAGTCAGGGAGAGCAGGCAAGCATGTCATCAGAGGAGTATGGCAAGCTGTCAAGGTGCTAGTTGGCTGAGATGTGCCAGGCTAAGGGACTGGTGCATGGAAACTTGACTAAGGCAGACATGATTGCAGCTTTGGTCACAGCTGCATCAGAAAACAGCAATCAGGAGGGCGATCAGACTGGCTGTGGGGATGTACAACACTCAGAAAATTGACAGCTCAACCTTTCTACAGAGGATGTAAAATCCATCTGGAGCTAAAGATACTTGAGATGAAGGCCAGGCATTTGGAAATAGAAGCAGCAGAGACACTGAGATGTCTATAGGCTGAGGAGAATGAGAAACCACTATGCCTGGAAGCTGTGGAGAAAGATAAGCAGAGGCAGCACAAAAAAGAGATGCTGACTCTTTGCCAAAGTCATGGAGGTAATGGAGAAGGGAGTAACTGGACCCCAGAAGCACATAAACACAAAAGATCAGTAAAGTTCTTCCACAGTTTACAGAGGGGAATAATGTTGATAGTTTCATTCATATGTTTGAGAGGGTATGTAAACAGTATGATGTTGACCAAAGGCTCTGGGTACTGTTCCTGACCCCCTTACTCCATGGTAAAGCTGTAACTTTGTTGTCTAAACTTTCTGATTGTGAATATTTTCATTATACTGCTGTTAAGAATTGTCTGTTAGAATTTTTAAGCTAACACCTGAAACTTATAGGAAAAAGTTTTGTGAGCATAGATGCAAGTCAGATGAAAGTGTGTGTGAATATGTTGCTGAACTGAGCACTAATTTTCATAGGTGGGTGAGTGGATGTCAGGTCACCAATTCTGAAGGGCTGGCAGTCCTTTGGGTGAGGGATCACACCCTTAGCAGTTTGTTTGAGGACATGAGGATCTGGTTAGCTGATAGACAATGTGCTACTTCGGGTGAGTTGGGGAAAAAGGGAGACCTATACCTAGCAAGCAGAGTATCCCTGCACAGGAAAGTGACCCCCAGTACTGATCATGGGTCTAAATGAACCAATGGTGGGCATCCCAGACTGCCCCAACAGAAACTGCCAGTAGTAGGGGAAGCCACTAATCCAGGTACACATCCAGGACATAGGATTAAATGTTTTGAATGCAACCAGTAGGGCCGTGTGGCATACAGATGTCCACAGAGGCAAGGTGGGGGAAAAAGTGAGAGAGTCAGTAAGTGGGAAAGACAAAATGCCAATAGCAGGTTGTCTTGAGACAACAGGGGTACAAAACTGCCATCCTGCAGATGTTCTGATAGGGAAGGATTTTGATGAGCAGTACTATGTGTGCATGCAGTAACACACAGTCAGGATTCAAGAAAAGCATGGGGCTGGTAGCCTGGGGGAGACCCAGACAGATCACATACTTGCAGCCAGGACTAGTCAGTTGGTTACTTCAGGGAGGGAGCTACTGTGTGGCAGTGAGACTGTAGGTGAGCCACAGCTGCTTGTGGATACTGATGTTCCCTTGAACAAGGTGACATCAAAGGTAGAGGTAAGTATTAGTACCCAGGCTGACAATGAGGCACCACTGTCAGTGGATGCCAGACTTCCTGTGAAAGGGAAGCTGGGAAGGGTTACAAAGAGAGAGTTGAGACAGGCTCAGCTCTCAAACCCTACATTACAAGGCCTGAGGCACGTAGCTAGTGAGGCACCTGATTCTCAAGGGAAGGGGGACTCTGTATACTGGGACAAAGGGTTACTGTATATAGAGTGGATCCCTGAGGGAGGGCTAGAAGGTGAGAGGATACAGCATTTGGTAGTGTCTAGAGCCTATTGTCTGACGCTTCTAGCCATAATCCATGATATTCCCTTTGCAGGTCATATGGGCATAAAACGTACAAGGAGACATGTTATGCAGAATTTCTATTGACCTGGAATTTCCAGGGATGTAACAGGGTACTGCAGGACCTGTGACCAGTGCCAAAAGGTAGGCAAGGTGGAAGACAAGGTAAGAGCTCCTTTGATGTCTTTGCCTGTGACTGAGGAGCCATTTCAGAGGGTAGCTATGGATATTGTGGGGCCTCTGAGTACCACAAGCACCACAGAGAAAAAGTATATCCGAGTAGTAGTAGATTATGCTACAAGATGCCCTGAGGCAGTGGATCTGTCCTCCATTGAGGCAGAAAAGGTGGCAAATGCTTTGTTAGAGATTTTCAGCAGAGTAGGTTTCCCAAAAGAAATACTGATAGAGGTGTCAGTTTCATGTCAGACCTGCTGGCTTGTCTGTGTAAGTCCTATGGGGTGAAGCACATGAAGACCATTCGCTATCATCCTCAGACTAATGGTCTTGTTGAGATGTTAAACTCTACAATCAAGTCCATGCAACAGGCATTTGCAGACTAGTTTAAGAGGGAGTGGGACAAATATTTGCCCCGTCTGTTGTTTGCTTACAGAGAGGATCCCCAGGAATCACCTTTTGATTTGCTGTATGGGCATAAGGTGAGGGGACCTCTAGATTTAATTTGAGATGAGTGGAAGGGTGAGTGCCAATCTCACAAGGAATCTGTTGTGGCATATGTCCTAAACCTCAGGACAAGGCTCAGGGAACTCATGGGTTAGGCCCAGGAGAACCTGCAGAAGCCCATCAACAGAAAAAGGTATGGTACGACAGGAATGCTTGAGCTAGAGAGCATGCTGTAGGGCAGCAGGTAATGGTTCTCAGTCTTGTGAGACACAACAAGCTGCTTGGGAGGGACCCTACAAGGTGGTAAGAAAGGTAAGTGATGTTAACTACATGGTGGAACTGCTAGGCAGGAGGCAGGGGCACAAATTTTACAATGTTAACATGATAAAACCTTACCATGATAGGGAGGCTTTTGTGCTGAGTATTTCCAGTGGATTTCCGAAGGAATCTGAGGGAGATCTGGTGACTGATCTCCTGAATGAGGCTCAGACTGGCACCTCAGTGGAAGGGGTAGCAATGTCCCAGCAGCTATCTCCTACCCAGGTTGGGAAATCCAAGCAGTGTTACAGGCATATGGGGACATGCTCACTGGAAAACCAGGGTCACTCACCTGGTGCAGCACCAGGTGGATACAGGACCTGAAAGGCCTATTAGGCTGGCCCCTTATAGGGTGCCTAAGAGAGTCAAACAGACTCTGAGGGAGGAGATACAGGAGATGTTGGAACTAGGGGCAATTCAAGAGTCCAACAGTCCCTGGGCCACCCCAGTAGTACCGGTGCCAAAGAAGTATGGCAGCACCAGGTTCTGTGTGGACTACAGGAAATTAAATAGCCACACAGAGTCAGATGCTTACCCCATTCCTAGGATAGATGAGGCCCTTGAGCATCTGGGTGGGGCTTAGTATCTTACCACCACTGATCTTACCAAGGATTGATGGCAGGTGCCCTTGACTCCCACTGCTAGAGAGAGGTCAGCCTTTGTGACTTCTTTTGGCTGGTATGAGTTCACAAAGATGCCCGTTGGGATGAAAAATGCCCCAGTGACTTTCCAGAGGCTAGTAGATCATATCCTAGCATGAGCAGAAGGGTTTGCCCTTGCTTACCTAGATGATATTGCCATCTACAGACATTGCTGGCAAAAGCACCTTCAACATGTCAGGACATAGAGTGGGGAGTGGTAAGATCAGGCCAGAACCTGCCAAAGTTGAAGCCATTCAGGCATGGCTTGCACCTGTTACCAAAAAGCAGGTGAGGGCATTCTTAGTGACAGTAGGGTACTACAGGAAATATGTCTCCAGTTATAGTACCATAGCTGCTCCCCTCATAGACCTGACAAGCAAAAACAGGCCAGAAAAGGTAGTGTGGATCCCAGCATGTGAGCAGGCACTCCAGAAGCTTAAAGAAGCTTTGGGAGGACACCCTGTGTTATCCAGTCCAGATTACAGCAAGGAATTTGTTATGCAGGTGGGTTCTTCAAACCATGGGGTAGGAGCTGTACTTATCCAGATTTCTTCAAAAGAAGAAGCACACCCAGTGGTTTATCTTAGTCATAGGCTTCAACCCAGGGAGGAATGCTATGCAGCAGTAGATGCAGAAACTTCAGCCTTATCTATATGGAAGAAAATTCACTGTAGTTATGGATCATAATCACCTAATCTGGTTACACCAAGCTAGCCAGCAAAATGCCAAGTTGCTAAGATGGAGCCTAGGGTTGCAAGAATATATATCAGTGCAGCACAACAGTGGGATTAGTAATGCCAATGCAGATGGGCTATCAAGACAGGGAATGGGGTTAGGTATAGTCAGATAGACCTAACCCTCTCAAGCAACATTTCTCAAAGGTCACTTCAAAAACTAACTTGAGTTCACTGGGGGGAGGGGGAGAGATATGTGAAGATATGTGAAGGCTGACAACCTAGCTACTAGATAGAATTTTGTAGATAATTCTGTCATCTGTAAATATTAATATAAGCCAAGGCCTGTTCTCTTAAATGGAAGAAAAGTGTGTTAAATGTTGAACGTCAAAAATGTAACAACAGTGAACTTTGCTGGAAAAAAGCTGATTAGTCAACCCTTGTATGACTTTTTGATCTCAAACTCGGATCCATTATGTCTGGACCAGCAGATTATTTCTAGTGTTTTGAGACCAGAATTAATTGCTAGATTTTCACATATATAATGTTTTTAATTGCTGTGGTTTCCTGACCAAGATCAAAGCTATGTTAAACCAGAGAAAAATGGTGTAATCTAAAATGAGTCAGCAGTGATGTATTATCAATTTAAAAGTCTGTCTCAGAGAGAGAGAGAACATTTTGGATTTTGTCTAAAGCTGAGAACAACTCACCAGTACTCTGCTTTTGCTCTATATGTAAGTTTATTTAGAACTGAGATTGCTCTTAGGAAAATATAGAAATAGTAAGTTTAGTCTAGCTGTTTTTTATATTTATGTCAGAACTACTCTGCAGTATTATTTTAAGCATTTTCCTGTGATGTCTGAACTCTTGACTAGCACTGTGAGTAAGAAGTATTGTCTTGTCTTTTTATTATTTATTATTAACTATTTTTAAAGATTTCAACTGTGGCTGTTTTGTGTAGAAATAATTTAAGCTCTAGAGTACATTGCATGCATATAGTGATACTGTCCAAACCACTCCAATAGCTTCAGCCCTGGGTCACACTTACTATTTGGATAATAATATTGCACAGTAATAATTGGTCACCCTTTGGTAAGGGCCTGTTTAGTAGCCAATATTAGTGGTTGGTGGCAGCTGGTACTACCTTATAGACTGGCAAGAAGGGGCATAGCTGGAGAACCTGGACCCAGGAGTGTCTGTGTGTTTGTATATAACTCATATCTTAAAGTGTGTGTCTGTGTGTGTGTGTGTGTGTGTGTGTGTGTGTGTGTGTGTGTGTGTGTGTGTGTGTGTGTCTGTGTGTGTGTGTGTGTGTATCAGCTACTTGGGCAGGGACATAAAGCACTGGTTGGACAGAGAGGGTACTGGAGGATTTAGCCTGACCACTAGGCTGAGATCTGTCCCCTATAGCTGTGCCAGTGGGGAGTCTTATTGAGGATCTTGAGAGAGGGAGAATCCAGCCCCATACTGATTGTGATCTCTGTGTGCTCTTAAGGGAAATTGTACTTTACTGTGTGCGTATTTGTTATCCTTCCCAGTGTGGGCAACCTCACTAGTGTTAGTGGTGAGGACTGAGGCTCCTTGATTACTGGGCCAGTGCACAGGCATCACACATACATTTTTAAAACAGCTAAAAGGGGTACCAGGTGACATTAACTACATTCATGAATTAGGGTCTACGACCTTAGAAGAAGTAATTAAAAAACTCCTCAGAGGTAAGTCAATGGGGGATGATGGAATGCTATATACACACAATATCTTTTTTGTAGAGTGGGAACAAAGTGTTGATTTCATTGGAAAAGGAAGAGGAAGCAGTAGATGGTCTGATGAAAGGGCAGGGACAGGGGAAACATGAGCAGCTTCTGCTCCAGCAATGCCAAAGATATATACACAACGTAATTCAGGAAAACAGATAGTCTGTTTTATGTGTAAGAAAGTAGGCCATATTAAACAAGACTGTCTATATTATAATTGATGGAAAGAAAGACAAATACAAAAGGATATATATATATATATATATATATATATATATATATATATATATATATATATATATATATATACAGAAAATGCTAATTCTTCTTAACCTAAACCTATGGAATGAAATCAAGAAACGAGAGGCATACATAATGACAAACGATTACAGGATCAAAGTCAAAAGGATTCAGGGGAAAATAAGGTATGTTCTGTAGAATACACAGAAAATCCACCATATAATCCTTCATATGGTACAGGTCAGGAAATAAAACTTGAGATAGAAAGTACAAAGATCACTTTAGACAGTGATGACACAAATAGTCAACAAAGAGCAGAGCATGTTGTCTGTGTAATTAGAAACATACCCAGGATAATAGATCAAACCAAATTTGATTCCGATTAGGGTTGCCCCCTCCCAAGAAACTTTCCTGACTACTTTCAAATGCAGAAAGGCTGGACGTCCATTAGCGGACGTATGGGTGGAGGGGACATTATGGCAGGATGTCTTACTTGATACTGGGGCAGCAGTCTCGGTCACTAACAAACAGTTACCTGTTAATCCATTAAAGCAATCCTATATTCAAGGTTTTGATGGCAGCACTTGCATGGCTGTCAGTAGCAAACCAGTTAGAATATGTTTAATAGAAAATGGCACTGCAGTGGAGAGAACATTTCTTATGAATTCCAGCTGTGGGACAACAATTCTTGGGGTAGATATCTTAGGTAAACTGGAAATATTAATTGAATTTACTAACAGGGATTTGTGGTCTGCCAGTACAGATGACTGACCTAATACTGTCAAGCAGTTTTCCTGTTTTGTGTTAGATGTAGATAAGTATAAAAAAAGATATTGACAAAAGACACTCAGAGATGCAGGACAAATGGGAACAAATTAAACAGCAAATTCAGCCTTTGTGGGTTACATCAAAGACAAAATATGGAAAGTTAGAAGTGCCAGTCAGTGTAGGTAGCCCCAGTGATTATATTCCTCCATTTCAGAAGCAATTACCAATTCCCAAAGAGACAGGAAAGGATATGAAGAGGTGTATAGAGGAATAGCAACAGGCAGGCATAATACAAACAGGTTATAGTCCCACAAATTCGCCAATTTGGCCAGTGAAAAAGAAGGATGGCAGTTACAGATTAGTTATTGATTTACATAAAGTCAATCAATTCACCACCCCTCAAACATATTTAGTTCCGGGAGTGCCGGAATTGGCAGCAAGAATAAGTGGTTCACAGTCATTGATTTAGCTAATCGATTTTTTGCAGTCCCTCTACAAAAGAAAAATTGGCAATGGTTTGCTTTTACCTTTTACAATCAACAGTATGTAATGACATGCTTGCCATAGGGATTTCAAAATTGCCCTGTGCTCTTTCAACAAGTTGTATGGGAAATTTTAAAGCCCTTAGAGACAGATGACAGTGTCATTCATTATATTGATGCCATCCTTATTCAATCAGAAATGATAGAAAAGCATGAAAAAACTTATTTAAAATGTTCTAAATACTCTATAGGATGCAGGATTCGAAGTTAACTGTGAAAGGTTCAGGTCTTCTCACAGGAGGTGAAGTTTTTGGGAACAATAGTCCATCCCACTGGCAGATCCCCTTGTAAGGAGAGAGTAAAAGGAATTCTGGAATTGCCACAGCCAGTGACCATTTCAGAATTGCATAAATTTCAAGGGATTATGAGCTACAACAGAGAGTTCATAGAAGATTACGCAGCAGCTGCTGCACCCTTATATAAAATGTTAGTTGATCAAAAGGATGAAACCACATTTGAAATGGGGATGGAGGGAAAAAGAGGCTTTTGAACTCCTAAAGAAGAAATTGACACACTGTCACTGAATTAGTAACACCTGATGATAGGAAATGTTTCATCTTACAGGCAGCTGCAGGGAATGAGACTATTTTAGCAGTTCTCCTACAATATTGGCCTCAGGAAAATGAGGGTAAAGTAGAAAGGACACTCCGGCCAGTGACTTTCTGCAGTTGGAGGTTAATCCCAGTTGAGAAGGGGTACCACCCATGCATTCAACAACTGCTGGCCATTTATTGGGGAATCAAACAAATGGAGTACTTGACAGTCTTTTCAAAAATAATTGTGCAGACACCACATCAGTCTATTAAAATTCTTCTAAATTCAATGGAAATGAATAAAATCATAGAAGGGGTGAGTCAGACCATTTTTGCAAAATGAATGAATCTATTCAGTACCAAGAATGTACAAATACTGACAGGGGACAAGTATTATCTTTCAGATCTTGTCAGTTATGACAGACAATCCCATAATTGTGTTCAGAGTTTAGAATGCCCAGTTTTGCCATTAAACAAACATTTCCAAAATAGTTCACCCACAGTTTATGTAGATTGGGTGAGATTTTGGAAAGATGGGAAATATTTGACAAGATTTGTGGTAATCCCAGGACCGACAACCAAAAGCCTATTCTGAAGAAACTGCCAGGCTATATGTCAGCCCAAAGGGCAGAATTAGAAGCAGTAAAATATGTTTTACAACACTTTTAACCTGTCAATATTTACAGTGACAGTGCCTATGTGGTAAATTCTTTATGTTTACACATGGAAGTTTAGGCCAGAAGAGGATTCGTCGACAGTGTTGGGAAACCCCTTAAACATGCTCCAGTGCTATGGGAGTTATGGGCATTGATTACCCACAATGATTTACAGGGAAAGTTTAGTATTTTAAAAATTAAAGCACATCAAAAATTTAACACAGAATAGGCTAGAGGAAATGCTTTGGTGGATGCCAAGGCAAAGCAAGCACCTGAAACAGGTGAGTGGTTAGATCCACATGAATGTTTTGAACACGTAGACAATGTCATGTCAGTTGAAACAACTACACCTGTAGAAATTCAGGATTTGGCAACCCTTCAAAAAGAGAAAGGGATTCCCAAAGAACTAGGCAGATGTATATGGGAAGGGGATGCCAATCAGGAAATGTTTGTCTATCCAATGCCCGATGGAAAAAAAATACAATATCTCCCTGGCAATCTAGCCAGACAGTTGGTTGAATATAATCACAAGATTTTGGGCCACATAGGTACAGAAAAATTATGACGTATAGTAACACAGAAGATGTGGAATCCATGTCTATAAAAACTGTGCAAGACAGTATTAGAGGGATGTTTGGTTTGTTTACAAACTACTGCAAGTATAAAGAATCCTCAGTTGCATAGGGTGCCAGTGGGAGATGGGCTGTGGTATGCTATCCAGGTAGATTATGCAGGGCCCTTCCAAGCTGCAAAATGGGGATGCAGATACCTGTTAGTGGTGGTCGATGTGTTTTCAAAGTGGGTAGAAGTAATTCCCACCAAGAGTATGACAGCTAAAACCATGACAGAGGCATTATAGAAAAACAGTTTTGTCCACCGGGGATGGCCTCAGGTCATAGAATCAGATAATGGTCCCCAGTTGACAATCCCCAATAATGTGGCATGTGTGCAAATTGTTGGGGATTTTGCTCAGATTTCATGTTCCATATCATCCACAATCCAATGGAATTGTTGAAAGGATGAACCAGACAATCAAAGAAAGGTTAAAAAAGGTGTGTTTGGAAAAGGGCAAGGATTGGGTGAGATATTTGCCAGGTATTCTATTAGGCATCAGTACTACACCTAACAGTAAAACAGGAATTTCACCTTTTGAATTGATGACAGGGAGAAAAATGCCTCTCACCCTTCCTTGTGACCCAGAAATGGTGGATAATCGATCATTACTGACAGCAGTGAACACACAAAATAGTTGAAAGACATACAGGGGTATGTGACACTATAGGCAGAGAACAGGCTTACCATCTGTGGAAGGGCATGCCAGAGCTTCCCACGGAAATGAAACTACAGTGCAGAGATGAGGTGCTTATAAAAAACTTTCAGAAAGGGGGACCATGGGATAGTAACTGGCAGGGTCCCTATGAGGTGACAGAACAAATAGGACTGTTAGTATACAAGTTACAAAGGAAAAACAAGGAAAAGATTAAGCCTAGGAAACAGGGGACATCCAAACAAAAGCAGCACATAATGTTGGTTCACAGAGATCAGTGTAAGCTAATAAAAGCAAAAACAGAGTTAGAAATGTAACACTCCATTAACAGAGTTAGGAAAGTAACAGTCTATTTAAATCTGTTTTTAGATGTCGACAAACCCAGTTGGAAGGCAACCAGAGGAAATGGAGGAAACTAGACCTCACACATGGAGATGCAAGCTTTGGGGTGTATGTTAACACTCATATGCATTTCAGCACTAATACTCCATATTTTGTTAATAATAATGATATGTGAACAGGTCAAGGCAATCCAAAAGAGATGTAAATACAGAAGGAAATGAAAATAAAGAAGTTGTAAGGTAATTCAAAAAAGAAATGTACATACAAAACAAAATGTAAATAAAAAGGTTGTAAAGAAAAAATGGGGAGAGATACTCCAATATAACAGATCACGAGAACAGGGACATCATGACTGGGTACCTGATTTAAATACATTTTGGCCATACAAAAATTGTTTGCAAAGGTACATAATAAATCAAATTGTTGGGTTTGTAGCAGGAAAATGACATTACATCCAGTCCCTGTAGATGTTACAGATACAGGTTTTATGTTTAAAGAATCTTATAAAAATAGAATTGTAAAACAGTCAGCCATAAAAGAACATTTACAGTTGATGGAAGCAGAAAAAGGGATACTCTGTTTTCAAAAGAAAGGGACAGTCACAGTTGGCATTAGTAATTGTAACTATTCCATCACTTTACACCAACTTTGGTCATGTAAAAAGCTTGAGTATCATGGAGGAGTTGATAAAATAAAAACGGTATGGGAGTTCACCTAATACTTCTTTTAAGGAAGGGATGAAAGACTTCTTTAAGAGTGAGGCCACAACTAATTCAATGGAGCAAGAGAATGTTACAATTCTGGCAGAAGGGTTCTTTTTCATATGTGGGAAGAATGCATACAAATGGCTACAGATAGGATGGCAGGGATCCTGTTACATAGGGTATTGCAGTTCCAATGCTGAGAATTACTCCCACATTACTAGAGGACATGGTAAGAAATCACTGGAAAAAGAGGGAGGCTCCTGATAGGTTTTCCAAAAAAGGGGAGGATTTAAAACAGTTCAACATAGGAGATGGTGTTATTTCAGGAGCTGGGATCTTTCCCTGGTATGGTGCCGCTAAGGCAATATGGGAATTATGGAAAGTTGCAAAGCTGATGGAAGTTTTAACAAATGCAACTTATGGAGCTATCTCATATATAAAAGAAGAAATGGTAGCAATGAGGACAATGGTCCTCAAAAACAGAATGGCTTTAGATTACTTGCTTGCTAGCTAAGGGGGGAGGTATGTGCTCTGATCAAAACAGGATGCTGTACATACATTCCTGATAAATCAGAATCTATACATCGACATTTAGACAGAATTGCTGAGGTTTCCTTAAAATCCAGGAAAACATGGAGTACAGACTGGTCCAATTGGTTAAGAAGACTGTTTTCATGTTGGTGGGGTACTATTATCATAGGATTGATTGCCTTCATTGCCATTATCTTTTCATCTACAAATTTGTTTAATAAGACTATTAATCAAGTAAGTGCAGTAGATGAAAGGGCTCAAAGTACAGATGATTGTATTCTTCTGTAGATTGCATTTTTCTTTAGCTTAAGTTAAAATAAAAAGGGGGAATTGATAGATATTATATAACATTAAATAGTCTTCTCCAAAGCAATTATAAAAATATGCTTTTTATTAATACAAGGTTTTGAAATAATGCTTGTTTCTATAGCTTAAATACAAGGTGAAATAAATGTTTCTTTCTAAAAAGCAGAAATGTAATGAATGAACTGCAAGGCTTGAACTGCAGAGTTAAGAATAGATGTAATGTACTGAAGCAAACAGCTATGTGTCAGACACTACTGCAAAAATAATTTCTGATGAAACATGCTTAGTTTAGCTTTACTGTAAATATGTTTGAAAATGGGTCATGGAAAAAAAGAATATGACTAGTTTGTCTTGTTTGTTAAGACATATGGTTGTGGGCTAAATATAACGGTAAATGGCATCCTGTTATAATAATATTTGGAACATACAAAGAAGGAAGTTGTTCAGAAAAGGAATAACAGGGACTTTCTGTAAGTCTTCAGATACAGAGATGAAGAAAAATAACCAAAGATGATGTGGAACAGAAATCAGTCATACAAACCACAAGAACACTGAAAAACAACATCTGCTGCTATGAAAAGTGTATATAAACTGGACATTGCTTGCTCTTCTCCAGAGCCATATTGATCAAGTGTGCATTGATCCAAGGCACGTCACAGTTCATGAGAAGCAAAGACTTTATTCTAGCTATGCTATAATAGAATTGAAATAACTCAGACAGACTTAACTGCTTGGAAATATTTTGTATTCTACAATAACAGATACAGTAGTAAGTTGTCAGTCTGGTCACTTCTGCCATTATAAATAATTTAACAACTAGGCCAGGTGTTTACCTCAAAAGTAGTGCAGGCCACTTACTGCAAGTGCTAAGGAGAAAGGTAATTGTGGGTCACCACTAGGGTCAAAGAAGCAAGAACACTTGGATGGATAATAGCTGCAAATTGAGTACTCATTGTGTCAAAAAACAATTAATTTCCTGGCATAAAAAAGAAAGGCTGGAAGGAATTTAGAAATATGGGTGAATACAAACTGTGGATGGCACAGAGATTAATATAGGCTGTATTTAATGTGTTTCCATTATTCAGGGAAGGAATTTGGGAATGATTATTTTCTAAGTATCAAGGCAGGTTATACAAAAAGAATGAAGGCATAAGGAGCATACTAAAGAATAAAAGAATGAAGATTTGCAAATTTGCAAAATAGACACCAAAATAACCCCCAAAAACTCTGGGCAGGACTAAACACATTACTCCACCCTGGCAGACCAAATACCCCAACACCAGCCACTGTAATTGATAGCACTGACATTCCAGAAGCCTTTAATAGATTTTTCATAGACACCATTTCAAAATTAGTTCATCAACAACCCACAACATGTACTACTGGAAACCCCCAGCCTGCTACCAATATCAATACCACCTTCCAATTCAAACATATTCCCACAGATTATATAAAAAGACTATTAAGTAAACTCACACCAACTAGCCTAGCTGCCTACAACATTCCAGCTGAATACCTTCAAATAGCTGCTAATGAGATAGCATATCCAATATCAATTCTCCTTAACAGATCAATAACAGAAAGCAAAACTCCAACAATCTGGAAAATAGCATATGTCACCCCACTACACAAAGGTGGGACCTGTACAGACCTTGCCAACTATCGCCCCATTGCTATATTATCCCCACTTGCCAAAATATTAGAAAAAAATGTATTCACCAGCAACGTATGCGATACCTACTGAAAAAACAACTTCTCACTCCTACCCAGCATGGGTTTAGACCAGCCCATAGTAGAACAACTGCCATCCTCTCCTTCACCAACTTAATCAACCAGAACTGGAATCTAGGCAAACTAACATCAGCCATATTTTTAGACCTATCAAAAGCTTTTGACATGGTCAACCATCCCAAACTTCATGACTCCCTCACTGACCTTGGACTAGCCACTGACTCACTAGCCCGGTTTCAAAACTACCTAACAGGTAGACAGCAAGGAGTCAGGTGGGATAACAAACTATCCACACTGCTACCTATTACAACTGGTGTCCCACAAGGATCAATATTAGGCCCTCTATTATTTTCCATATCCATTAACGATCTCAACAAGATCACCCAAGATGCAACTGTCACACAATATGCTGATGACTCAACACTAGTCTGCTCAGCCACCAACTCCCTCACACTCCTTTCCACTACCCAACAAGTCTTCAAAACCAGTGAAGTTTGGTTTCTCAGTAAAAACCTGATACTGAACCCCAAAAAGACCAAATTACTAATTTTCAAACCAAATAAATCCAACTTAGACACTGATTCTCTCAGTATTATGTCTAATGATGGTACCATTATCGCTTCAGACTTATGCATAAAACTACTGGGTGTTACAATTGATAACAAACTGAAGTTTGACTTGCACATAAATCAAACCATCAAAAACATACACAGAAAACTAGGCAGTCTGTACAAAAATAAAACATACCTAAATCAACAGACTAAAATTACTATGGCTCAAACTCTGCTACTATCCACACTTCTATACCCCCCCGTCTTAACCAACCTATCCAAAACAGAAATTACAAAACTAGAAACATGTTACAATCAAATTGCCAGATTTGCCACAAATGCTCCCTACCGTTCACATCATTGACACTCACTATACCAACTAAAGTGGCTTGAACTTCAAAATCTCATTACCTTCCATCAACTAGTTTTCACTAAAAAAACTCCTACTATATCCAGACAAAATACCAACACTATCAAATTTACTTAAAATACATGAAAACCCAAGACAACTACGTTCTAGTGAAGGATCTTAGTCAAGATCACCAGAACCAACAACTCAGCAGGAGACTCCCTATTTCCTAACTACATGGGAAAAATCTGGAACTCACTGCCCCCTGATATTACCTCAGCAAATTCTATCACCAAGTTTAAACAACTACTAAAGGAACACTTATTTATCAATAGACAATGCCCATGTCTTCACCCAGGTTGACCTCTACACCTGCTTTTCCCTCAGGACTTTCTCTATCAGTCACTGCATACTAACTTACTGCATGTACTAGTATTCTTAATACGCAAACTTTATCTGCTAGGAGTTCTGCTATACTCCTGAAAGTTCTCTACTACTCACTGTACTCCCCATCTCTTTCTTACACCATCATACTCAAACACAATATTGTAAATTTACACATATCTATGGGCAAAGTAGACATGCTCTCATTAATTCAAATAGAAATTACTGGACATACAACTAACAATTCCTGCTACTACAATTTACAGCTAAAATATTTTTTTCTCTATGTACTTTTAAAATGTTACGTTTTGCACTTGGTCTCTGTATCTGTGAAATGACTTTGTATGTGTTTACTTGCCTTTGTATATTTACAAACCTCTGGAGCTTTTCACTCCGGGCCTCCGCTGAAAATGGACATTTATCCAGTCAGATTCTCACGGTCAACAAATGAAAAATAAAATAAAATAAAAATAAAAAAAAATGAAGATGAAAATGAGGAAAACAGAGAAGATTACAAATGGTAGAAAGTGTTATTTCCAGTGTAGGTTGATGGCATGAAATGTATGAATATTTAGTGTTAGTAGTAATTTCTATGCAATGTATAATAAGGAGAAATACTAGCTCTCTGTCTCCAGGCCTCGAACCTGACCTTTTCCAACAACACACAGCACGGTTTATACACACTGCTATCCCTGAATTCCATATTAGTGTCTCCTCTGCCAGTTAGACACACACAAACACACACACACACACACACACACACACACGCACGCACGCACGCACACACACACACACACACACACACACACACACACACATTTTTTAGATGTCTGGACACAAGGAGAGACTTTCTTCTGCAGAGGTTTATTTATTCATTTGCTTTTGATTACTGTGAAAGTCCAAATGAGCAGAGCCCTTCTTAATAGAAGAATGGGGTGAAAAGCTTCACAATAAATGTATTTGTAGAGGCCACTGTCTGTGAACCATACACAAGTATACCTAGTTTATGTTCTACTGATCCCTTTTGTGAATAATTCCAGCAAGCTGATTGATCTCACTGCTATTCCCTTTATTATAATACATTACATAATCCAGAATGTTTAAACTGGATTAATGTCACACAACAAATAATGGGATTTGAAAAGTTATTACACAAATACATCTCATTTGAAAAAGTCAGACTGATTTAAAGTAATCGGTATAATGGGTTCCTATTGAATTGTTGACAGCTTAGGTTGTCGAATGCTTTATCACAGACACCTAAGCATCAAACGCTTACAATAGCGAATGGTTACATCATCAAATTCTTTCCCCGGGAAAGAATTCACATGGCCATTATTGAGGATTTGCTGTTTCCCCAATGTAGAGCAATCTCAGAGTTGGTATATTTAGTTGGGGGGGGGGGTGTGGGGAGTGAAAACCCTCACTATGTTTGGGTATGTTTGTTTCTTTTGTTTACGGACAGACACCCGAATTCTTTCCCAAGGAATGAATTTGATGATGTGGCAGTTTGTTATTGTTAGCTTTCGATGCTTAGGTGTCTATGTTTTGATATAGATGCATAATAACATAGCATCAAACAGCAAGCTCAGTAAGACTCTTTCTGTATCACACCTTTTTGATAACAATGGGCAGCCTGCAGCTTTTTCTTCAGTGGAGACATTTTAGTTCCCATTCATAAACTATTTATAGCATGTTGTAGCTGTGTGATATCTGAACAACATTCTGCTCTACGATGTGGTGTAAATTTTGATGGGATTATACCTAGTCAGGTGAGTATGTGTTGAAACCCCTCAGGAACTAATATCTGTGTTTATTGTTATGAGGGCTAAAGATGATAAAATTTTAAAATAACAACAGGAGCCAAAGTAACATTAATTTTGCCAACACCAAATATGCTGGTTTGTTTTCTGTGAGATGAATGGACTGATGCAGGTGTGCGGATTGAGGGTTGTTTAATTCACCAGCATGTGGTACAACCTTTTCCGCACCTATGTGGCTAAACTCCTTCTGGTACTGCTTCTAAGAAATTCTAAAGCACTCACTCACAAGCCTTGAAATGGTTTCAGGGCATGTAGATAATCAGAGAACGGCAGATCTGGATCCAGCACTAGGCAACATAGGCAGTCGCCTAGGGCCCCTTGGCTACAGGGCCCACTCTAGCCAGGAGGCTTCAACATATGACACTGACCGATGACAAATCTTAGAAAGTCATTTTAATTTTCATTTTCTACTAGTTTGTTTGGGAAATGTTTTGAACTCTGTTATGTGTCTTAATGAGTTTTCCGTACTGACACTGATATTGCTGTTAATAATGGACATTTTTGCCTATAGTTATGTGAAATTGGTTTACTATGCTTTTAACTAAGGAAACATATCTTGACCAAGATATATTGCTAAAATATCACTAGTTTTACTGATTTATGTGTTCAGCCTTACTATGCAACCATTGCTTACCTGTGCTTTTGTACATTTTATTTTATTATTGGTTCCAGGTTGCTCTACTATTATTGGTTAGATGACCATATTTGCTACATTCTATTTGTTAATGCATACTTTGCCAGCTCCACTGGATTTTCATTTGTTTAGATTCACCTAGCACTCACTGGCTAGTGCCTGATGCTCCAACCTTAGCATTGGATAATTATTAACTCCACAGTTGTCCAGCCTCTTTTCAATTGGATGTCCATTCTTTTATGGCATTTTATTACACTTTATTGTATTTGTTGTATATAAACACTGACTGACTGTAATTTTCCATTCTGAAGAAGTTCTAATAGTAAATGAACGAAAGTGCTAAATTTACACAAGGATCTGCCTGTGTCCATCTCTTTTTTTTCATTTCTTTATTTTTAATTTCAGAAGTTATTTGTTTTAATTTGTGTTTGCTCTTCCAGTTTTTCTCAGTTTTCCAGTATATATATACATATATGTATATATATATATATATATATATATATATATATATATATATATATATATATATATATATATATATATATATATATATATATACATATATGTCTACATATGTCATCATTAGCCCCCTTTTTCCCATTTTTCCCATTTTTCTATATGGGGTCGGGGTATCGTGTTAACTGTCACCAACTCTCTTGATTCAGTGCCAGAATCCTGGCTTCTTCAACACTCATGCCTGACTGTCACACATCTTCTTTCACACAATCCATCCACCTCTTTGCTGCAAGTCCTCCCTTCCTCTTACCTTCTTCCTGTCTGTCCCAACTCTTCCTTACCAGATTATCTTCTGCTTTTCTACACATGTGCCCAAACCACCATAATCTGCTCTCTTTGATCTTTTCTGCAAATGGAGCTACTTTGGCTTTTGCTCATATCTCCTCATTTCTTTGTTTGTCCACAGTGTGCATCCTACCACCTTTCTCAGGTAATAAAAAAAAAAAAAAAAAAAAATATATATATATATATATATATATATATATATATATATATATTATAAGTTTGCCTTTGAATGACTGAATTACATTTATGCAAACGGTCATTTCCGCGAACCATAATGCCAAAATACGGACAACATCGAAGGATCAAATGTCGAAAATGGTTTGCTGGAAAACCATTTCTGACATTTGATCCATGTGTTTGAATGGGAAAAAAGCATTCACTTATTTGCCATTCAAGCACATGGTGAATCATTGTTGTGGTTCTTGCAGTTTCTTTTTTTTTTTTTCATTGCATGCATGCTATCAACAAAAAAACAAAAAAAAAATATATATATGTCTATATATATATATATATATATATATATATATATATATATATATATATATATAAATGCTTCTTAATACCACAATGGTGGTGTCTTCTCCTTTACAGAGGACCATTGTGCATCTCACCCACACACGCCAAAGCAGATGTAAACCCATTTCGCACTCACAAGCAAAATTTAATCTAGCCATTCCATTCATAGAGAAAGTAAATGTGTGTTTGTGTGTGTGTGTGTGTGTGTGTGTGTGTGTGTGTGTGTGTGTGTGTGTAATATAAAGTAGCAGTTCTGATGTTTCTGTATGAGAGAAAGAAAATGCTGTCTGCATATGTATGTGTATATGTGTATCTGATTTAAACTAGTCATTCTGTTTGCATAAGAGATAGTGTGTGTTTATTGTTGTGTGAAAGAGAAGTTGTGTTTGTGTGTGTTGTTGTGTGAGAGCAGAAAGAAGGTAGGAATGTGTTAGAGTGGTAGGTCTCTGTGAGAGATCAGGTGTGTGTTTGTGTGTGTTGCTGTGTGAGAGCAGAGAAAAGGTAGGTGCATGTGAGAGCAGAGAAAGGGTAGGTATGTGTGTATATGTGTGTGTGTCTGTGTGTGTGTGTGTGTGTGTGTGTGTGTGTGTGTGTGTGTGTGTGTGTGTGTGTGTGTGTGTGTGTGTGTGTGTGTGTGTGTGTGTGTGTGTGTGTGTGTGTGTGTGTGTGTATGCTGCATACCTCTCAACTGTACTGAATTCCACGGTAAATACTGTTTTTTGAGGGCAAAATATTGGGGTGCCACGAATTCTAGAGTGGCCCCTTTAATTTCTGAATTTCTCAGTTTTTTTTTGAGTTAATTTGCTATTTACGTCATCATATGTGGGGCATGCGCAGTGACATCAGCTTCAAGAGGCAGGCAGACAGACTGTCAGAATGCAGAGCCATTCATTAGTAGTGCACTTCATTTAATTTAACTTGCTGCAAAGGCACCACTGCACCATATGTTTTATTCAGCCAGTGCAGCACAGCACATCATATTTTTCTTCCTCCAGGTAAGGCAAAAAAATCTGTAAGGCTTATTGCCTTATGTGCGAGAGAAACTTAAGCTGAAAAGAGAAACGGCAGTCAGCAGAAGTGTATGTATTGCTTTTCTGTTAAGCTTCTAATTTTGATGCAAAAAGTGTATTGCTTTTTTCTTATTAAACTGAAATGAGAAATGGCAGAAGTTCTTATGTGCGAGAACAGCAGTCTGCAGAAGTGTATTGCTTTTCCATTCTGTTAAGCTTCTAATAGAGAATTGTATTACTTTCTGTTAAGCTTCTAACTGAGAAACTGCAGTCTACAGAAGTGTATTGCTTTTCTTTTAAGTTGAAACAAGAAACAGTCTGCTGAAGTGTATTGCTTTTTGTGTTGTTTGTGTGTGTGTGTGTGTGTGTGTGTGTGTGTGTGTGTGTGTGTGTGTGTGTGTGTGTGTGTGTGTGTGTGTGTGAGTAAGTGTGTGTGTGTGAAAGCTTCTAACTGAGAAACACTCTGCTGTTAAACTTCCAGAAGTTCCAGTTTAGAAACAACAGTCTGAAGAAGTGTATTGTTTTCCTTTAAGTTGAATCAAGAAATGGCAGTCTGCAGAAGTGTATTGCGTTTCCTGTTAACTTCTAAGTGTGTGTGTTTGTGTGAGTGTTAAGTTTCCAGTTGAGAAATGACATTCTACAGAAGTGTATTGCTTTTCTTTTAAGCTGAAACAAGAAACAGTCTGCAGAAGTGTATTGCTTTTTCCTGTTAAACTTCTGATTTTTTGTGTGTGGTATTGCTTACTGCAGATGTCATTTCCTTTGTGTGTAGTATTGCTTACTGCAGAAGTAAATTGCTTTTTGCGGAAGTGTATTGTTCTTTCTGTTAAGCTTGTAATTCTTTGTGTGTGGTATTGCTTACTGCAGAAGTCAATTGTTTTGTGGTATTTCTTACTGCAGATGGCTGATATTTGTGGTCTGTTCCTCTTAAAATTTGTGTTTTTCTGGCAAATCAGTGAGAACTGAATTCACTAAATAATGATAGCCATTTAAGTTTCAGTCTTCCTATCTTTCAGAAAATGCATGGTTACACAAACCATTTCATTCTAACAACTTTTCTAGGATTATATAAGTAATGTTTAAAATGTGTCTCTGGTTTTGGGCCTTTGTCGTCCCCCCCCCATAAATTTTGGCTTTTTCCAGATTTCTTGTACAGCATAGTTCTTCAGGAGGAGAGAGGTTCAGTGCTGCTTATGCAAAGTCTGGTTGTGTTATTAGCAGCACAACAGGTAGAATACTTCCTTTTGATGCAGAAGGCTGTGGGTTCTACTCCCACAGTATGTAGATAGATTGCTAAAACTATACCGTGTACTTTTAAAGGGGAGGGGTGCTATAGTCCTGAGAATGCCCTGTTTGGCGGAAAATGGAGATACCTAGTAACTATGAACTGTTATCAGTTTGCAAGCCATTCCCTATTGCAATATTACTAGCTTATCATTGTTTTAATGTAATATAGGCAATTTATTCCTCATGGGCAACAGGCACTTTATTTTTAGATGAAACAATGAAATATAAAGTTGTTTTGCTAGAAACAACCTCTTCATTACTTACAGATCTCTTTAATTTGGAATTATTTAGATGACTTTTACTTCTGCAGAGATTGTGCATATTTACTGATACTGGTGGGTTTTAGAAGCTTGAGTAGGCTTTTATGATGGAAATGTTCTGAACTGGGCAGTTTTGTCATTATTGGTTCATGCATTTTGTTTCATTGCTTACTGGAAAATGTTCAAAACAATAAATTTAAAATGTGCTCTAATAAGTGTGTTGTATTACACAAGGAATATAATTTAATACAATCAGGAAGGTGCATCAAAGAACACATATATGTTTTGTGTGCAAGGGGCCTATAATTTGAAAACAGCCAAAAGGTAATCTTTATCCACCACTGGCCAGATGTATTTTCTTTGCATGTGGGTTTCAGTGCTGTTTCAATAAATGTGAGGTTCAAGGGCAGAGAGGTTTTAATGCTAAGCCTATTTTCACTGTGGGACTGTCTTGCTTTGTTTAGGAGATGTCTGTTAGTGTTTGTGCTATAAAATGTAAAATGAAAGTTTTAAATAAAATCCAGATAATCATTGTAAAAGTAAAGCAGTATGCACATTTCAGTGTCTATGGTAAACGGGCCGAAATAGCCATGTAATGGGACATTGGAATGGCTGCAGGGGGGAGGGCTGTCTATGGGGGCCCCATTTGACCATGATTTTGTGAGGAGGGAAGGGTGGCAAACTCAGACAGCCCTGAGCAGCACAAACTCTAGCTATGCCACTGATGAGTAGGCCATGGAGAATGACTTTTGGAGGTCCTAGCAAACTATAATATTCTTTTGCTTAGATTAAAATATTGTCTACCATTAAATGCTCTACATTTACCAAAAACAAAATCCTAAGGTTAATCTTCTCCCTTCCCAGTGAACATCATTGCTACACATTTTAAAAAATGGTTGCCATTTACTGCAGTCTGGGGCCATATTTTGGTTGTCTGTTATTCAGTTTGTCTTTGAAAGTTGGTGTCCCACAATTCCATCAAAGTGGGCAGGATTGCATAATTATGTAGGCAAATTTTATGTTAATCAGTGTCCAGATTTAAACCTATTTTTCATGGGTCGTTGTCCAGATTTTTGATGTTTTCAGTTTGAGAGACATGGTGTACACGCATGTATGTGTGAGCACAGAGAGATGGTAGGTGTGTGTGTGTGTGTGTGTGTGTGTGTGTGTGTGTGTGTGTGTGTGTGTGTGTGTGTGTGTGTGTGTGTGTGTGTGTGCAAGTGGGTGTGTGTCAGTGCACAGAGAAGGTAGGTGTGTGTGTGTGTGTGTGTGTGTGTGTGTGTGTGTGTGTGTGTGTGTGTGTGTGTGTGTGTGTGTGTGTGTGTGTGTGTGTGTGTGTGTGAGTTCAGAGAGAATGTGTGTGTGTATGTGTGTGTGTGTGTGTGTGTGTGTGTGTGTGTGTGTGTGTGTGTGTGTGTGTGAGTTCAGAGAGAATGTGTGTGTGTGTGTGTGTGTGTGTGTGTGTGTGTGTGTGTGTGTGTGTGTGTGTGTGTGTGTGTGTCTAGAGAGAAGGTAGGGGTGCTTGTCTAGAGAGAAGGTAGGGGTGTGTTTGTGCATGTGTGTGAGTGCAGAGAGAAGGTAGGTGTGTGTTAGTGAAGAGAGAAGTTAGGTGTGTGTGTGTGTGTGTGTGTGTGTGTGTGTGTGTGTGTGTGTGTGTGTGTGTGTGTGTGTGTGTGCGTGTGTATGCATGTGTAAGTGAGTGAGTGCAGAGAGAAGATAGGTGTGTGTTAGTGAAAAGAGAGGTTAGGTGTGTGTGTGTGTGTGTGTGTGTGTGTGTGTGTGTGTGTGTGTGTGTGTGTGTGTGTGTGTGTGTGTGTGTGTGTGTGTGTGTGTGTGTGTGTGTGTGTGTGTGTGTGTGTGTGTGTGTGTGGGTGTGTGTGTGTGTGTGTGTGTGTGTGTGTGTGTGTGTGTGTGTGTGTGTGTGAGTGTGTGTGTGTGTGTGTGTGTGTGTGTGTGTGTGTGTGTGTGTGTGTGTGTGTGTGTGTGTGTGCATGTATGTGTGTGTGTGTGTGTGTGTGTGTGTGTGTGTGTGGGGGGGGTGTCTGTGAGTGCAGAGAGAAGGTAGGTGTGTGTGTGTGTATGCTGCATACCTCTCAGCTGTACTGAATTCCTCGGTAAATACTGGTTTGGAGGGCAAAATATTGGGGTGCCACGAAATCTAGAGTGGCCCCTTTAATTTCTGAATTTCTCAGTGGTTTTTTTGAGTTAATTTGCTCCTTACGTCATCACATGCAGGGCGTGCGCAATGACATCAGCTTCAAGAGGCAGGCAGACAGACTGTCAGAATGCAGAGCCATTCATTAGTAGTGCACTTCATTTAATTTAACTTGCGGCAAATGCACCAGTGCACCATGTGTTTTATTCAGGCAATGCAGCATAGCATAGCATATTTTTCTTCCTCCAGGTAAGGCAGACAAAACTGTAAGGCTTATTGTCTTATGTGCGAGAGAAACTTAAGCTGAAAAGAGAAACGGCAGTCAGCAGAAGTGTATGTATTGCTTTTCTGTTAAGCTTCTTATTTCTGGTGCAGAAAGTGTATTGCTTTTTTCTGGTTAAGCTGAAATGAGAAATGGCAGAAGTTCTTATGTGCGAGAACAGCAGTCTACAGATGTGTATTGCTTTTCCATTCTGTTAAGCTTCTAACTGAGAATTGTATTACTTTCTGTTAAGCTTCTAACTGAGAAACTGCAGTCTACAGAAGTGTATTGCTTTTCTTTAAAGTTGAAACAAGAAACATTCTGCAGAAGTGTATTGCTTTTCGTGTTTGTGTGTGTGTGTGTGTGTGTGTGTGTGTGTGTGTGTGTGTGTGTGTGTGTGTGTGTGTGTGTGTGTGTGTGTGTGTGTGTGTGTGAAAGCTACTAACTGAGAAACATTCTGCTGTTAAACTTCCAGAAGTTCCAGTTGAGAAACAACATTCTTCAGAAGTGTATTGCTTTTCCTTTAAGTTGAATCAAGAAACGGCAGTCTGCAGAACTGTACTGCATTCCCTGGTAAACTTCTAAGTGTTTGTGTTTGTGTGAGTGAAAGCTTCTAATTGCGAAACACTCTACTGTTAAGTTTCCAGATGAGAAATGACATTCTACAGAAGTGTATTGCTTTTCTTTTAAGCTGAAACAAGAAGCAGCCTGCAGAAGTGTATTGCTTTTTCTGTTAAGATTCTGATTTTTTGTGTGTGGTATTGCTTACTACAGATGTCATTTCCTTTTTTTGTGGTTTTGCTTACTGCAGAAGTAAATTGCTTTTCGCAGAAGTGTATTGCTTTTTCTGTTAAGCTTGTAATTCTTTGTGTGTGGTATTGCTTACTGCAGAAGTCAGTTACTTTGTGGTATTTCCTACTGCAGATGGCTCATATTTGTGGTCTGTTCCTCTTAAAAGTTGTGTTTTTCTGGCAAATCAGTGAGAAATGAATTCACTAAATAATGATAGCCATTTAAGTTCCAGTCTTCCTATCTTTCAGAAAATGCATGGTAACACAAACCATTTCATTCTAACAACTTTTCTAGGATTATATAAGCAATGTTTAAAATGTGTCTCTGGTTTTGGGCCTTTGCCCCCCCCCCCCATAAATTTCGGCTTTTTCCAGATTTCTTGTACAGCATAGTTCTTCAGGAGGAGAGAGGTTCAGTGCTGCTTATGCAAAGTCTGATTGTGTTATTAGCAGCACAACAGGTAGAATACTTGCTTTTGATGCAGAAGGCTGTGGGTTCTACTCCCACAGTATGTAGATAGATTGCTAAAAC